>NC_134485.1:143242135-143389635 GCF_040206685.1 Ascaphus truei | reverse complement strand
CACACACACACAAATACACACATAAATACACACACACTCACACACACAAATAAATACACACATACACACACACACACACACACAAATAAATACACACACACAAATAAATACACACACACACACACACACACACACACACACAAATAAATACACACACACACACACACACCACACACACACACACACACAGATACACACACACACAAGCAGATACACACACACACACACACACACACACACACACACACACACACACACACACACACACATACAAATACACACATAAATACACACACACACACACAAATAAATACACACACACACACACACACACAAATAAATACACACACACAAATAAATTCACACACACACACACACACACACACACACACACACACACACAAATAAATACACACACACACACACCACACACACACACAGATACACACACACACAAGCAGATACACACACACACACACAAACAGATACACACACACAGATACACATTGGAGAGCAGTGGAGAGCAGAGGCAGCGACGGATGTGAGTGACTGGGGGAGGGGAGGGGGGGGAGGAAAGGCAGGAGATCCGTGCAGGCAGCTCCCTGCACACAGTCATATACATACACACACAGAGATACACACACACATAGATACACACACACACACATACATTGGAGAGCAGTGGAGAGCAGAGGCAGCGACGGATGTGAGTGACTGGGGGAGGGACGGAGAGGAGGAAAGGCAGGATATCCGTGCAGGCAGCTCCCTGCCCACAGTCACTGGACAGGCAAATGTACAACTCCCCCCCCCCCTACCTTCTCCTATCACCCGGGGCAGAAGGGGACGGGACACCGCGCAGCCACCAGCAGACAGAGGAGCCAGTAGCGGGAAGGCAGACACACACACTCACCGTGTGCTCTGCACAAAGCGGAAGCCCCGTCTCCGGCTTCCTCTGACCTGCAGCCAATCCCCTGCGGCCCGGCCGGCGTGAAGGAGTGATGGTGGGGAGGGATAATCGGAGGGGTGGTGGGGAGGGATAATCGGAGGGGTGGGGGGGAGGGATAATCGGAGTTTAATCGGAGGGATGGTGGGGAGGATAATCGCGGTGCCCCTCTAGGCAAGCCACGGCGCACCAGGGCGCCGCGGCGCACAGATTGGGAACCACTCTTCTATACTGTACTACTAAGTAAAAAAAATTACATGTTTAGTCTGCCTTAAGCAGCAATCCACTCTACGCACCATAGTTTGAACTAACAATTTGCATTATGATTTATTTTTTGTTTAGGGAGAATTGCTGCTTTAAGTAAGTAGTTGGTTGAGTTTATAACAACATTTAAATTTTTTTGTGTAATAATGCCAGTTTCTGGCATTTTTTAAATTTTATTAAGCACCACACTTTTATGTTTAGTTTCCTTGTGATTTTGTAGTGGTATTGCCCAATTTTGACTCTCCTGCCATTTTTGTTTTGTGATTTCTCCTTCGTAGAGTGAATGCAGTGCTTACAGCTATGAGATCATGGGCATGCTGGGGGAAATTAACTTGGCTCTGGACAAACTTCACCAATGGACAGCACCTCAGCATGTTACTAAGAACCTGATGACCCTGACAGATGAAGTGTATATCAACTACGAACCACTGGGGCTCGTCCTGATTATTGGGGCTTGGAACTACCCCTTAGTAGTTCTACTGCAGCCCTTGGTGGGGGCCATTGCTGCAGGTACAAAAGTGGTGTTATGGATAACTATCTGTGATGTTTATGGGAAGCAGCACCGATGGTGATACTTGACAAGTCAATCAGTAGACATCTTGAACTATTGAAAAAAAAAAGGGGGTTGTTGTTTGCAGGTCAGACTTCAAAGCCACACAAGGTTTTCAGAATAACTAGTGTAAATGTGTTTGATAGATGAATGGAAAGTAAGTTGTCTGTTTAAAAGGTGTGGTCTGCTTTGGAGTTTCAACAATTGGTTTCGGAACACTTACCATATTCCCTTCACTCCCAGAAGAGTTGAGTTACTGTATCACACAGAATTAAAAAGACATGCCTGCAACAGAAACATAGTTCTCTTTTATTTGGTCTGCTGGTTCTATGTTTTAATTTTAATTTAGGTTTGGCTTCACAAGCTGTGCAATCATACATCAGGCTAAAGATTTCTGGAAAATTCTTGCTTGAATTTAGGAAGATAAAAAGTGTCAAGCTGTTTTGTACTCATTTGCGTGTGCATGCCTAGAATATCGTAGTTTAAATGCTGTGGGATGTTTTATAGACTAGAACGAGAGTGTAAGCCTTCGGAAGATATGTTGATGCACTCATAACTGTTTCATGTCATTACACCTAATTAACATTTATTCCAGCATTGTAAGGTCTGATAACGGACCAACATTAGGTTTGTTCATAGATTAGAATGCACTGAGCTTTTCATAACCTGGTTACATTTCTTCTTCAAGTGTATTTAAGAGGTAACGCTATAAGGTTTTGAGAGCTCAGTACATTATACATCCCCACTCCACTTGAACATAAAGGAGTAGTGGGTATGCACTTGTGTGGACGTAGCACAAACGTCAGATTGTTTGGTGTGAGATTGAGTTTAGAGCCACTTTGGTGTGGTCGGGAGGGAGATCTGACTTTAGAGTGGTAAACTTTTTTGTAGCCACAGTCAATAGCTGTGGGGCTCGAAAAGGATATTGATTAGCTGTAAAAGGGTGGTGGTCCATTTTTTTTACTATAGCAAATGTGGAACCCTTCACTAATTAACTTAAGTTCTAATTTTTGGTATACAACATTATTTTTTCATTAATCGTATAGAAGGTTAATTGAAAATGTATTTGTTTTATTAAATTGTAATGTGTTAATCGTCGCATATTGTGGTCCAGGCAGAATTCAAGACAAGTAGTAAAACCTATTAAAGTTAATATTGAACACGTCACTGTATAATAAGTGCTATGTACGAAATGTGGGAAATATATATGAAGACTAATAGTGACTTCTTCGTGTTGAATGTAGCTATATTTCTCTCCTTATAGCCCTTATTCAGTATGGTACAAAGAGGGGGAATACCATGTAATCAATTTTCATTCAAGTTTACCTGTGTGTTGTTCTCACCTGGTTTAATAGGGTTATGAATGTTGCAAAATTCTTTGTACTGTCTAAGACAGGGGTCGGCAACCTGCGGCTCTTTCCGCACCTGCATGCGGCTCTTTCCGCACCTGCATGCGGCTCTTTCCGCACCTGCATGCGGCTCTTTCCGCACCTGCATGCGGCTCTTTCCGCACCTGCATGCGGCTCTTTCCGCTCCTACAGTACATGCGGCTCTCCTCCGTCCGCAGATTGCTGCTCCCCAGCTGCTGCCTCTCTCCTGCACTGTGCTGCCGGAAGCTGCTGGGGGGGCCCGGCCGGTGCTGGTCAGACCACTTGTTGCCGCCCGGCTTCTCCCCAGCTGCTGGCATGCCTCCTGCACTGTCCCACGCCAGGCAACTTCCGGCGCGCGCTGACGTCACAGAGAGGCAGGACAGTGAGGAGAGAGGCAGGCCCAATGTAATTGTGTATGTGTGTGTGTGTGTGTAGAAGAAACAAGCACAGGACGCACCAATGGTAAAGATAAAATATATTGTACAGCACAAATAAAGCAAGTGAGAAATTACATATAAAATGTCTGTAGTTCAGTGGGTTCATAAAACGATATGCCCGTGCTGCCTTGTTGGTAATTAGGGAGCTGGGAAACAGTGCAGTACTCCACATTAGATCACGTGCGCTGGGATTAGCTGTTGTCTCGGCGCTGATCTGACTCTTCCGGGAGTGCGTAGCCCATATGTTGCAGTTTAACGTGTCAGTGTGTGAAACGCGTTGTGGTAGAGCACAGAATACTGAGGGATTGCACCTTTAAACACATAGCTGTTTTGAAAGAATGTTTTCAATGGGATTTTTTTAAAATTTGGATAGCGGTCCACATTTACCAAGTGGTGCTGTCTCATTACAGGGCTTCCGACTCCAGGAGACACGTTAAAAATCACACAGGCCATAAACTGTTTATCGGAAGAGCACCTCTTAGTAAATATGGGCCATAACAGATCTGGTGTTGGTACAACTTTCTTGGCGTTCTAAATCTAGAGAAAATGTAGAATTACTCCGCCAATTTCCCATGCATTTTGATAAATTTGGTAGAGCTCTATAAACTTTCATTCACCCATATAACATAGAGGGGGTTGTGTATCAAGACAGAAATGGTGCAAATAAAAAAGTCCCATTGACGTCAATAGTAAATTTTTCTACGCATACTGTATAGTACAGTTTATTTTGCCTCAGAAATGCAACACTTTTGCCCTGATGGTTCTGTTTCGTTGCTGTCATAATCCAGTATTTGTTATGTTTTCAATTTTGTTCTTCTTTCATAAAGGTAATGCGGTGGTGCTGAAACCCTCAGAAGTTAGTGAAAATACTGCCAAGCTCTTGGAGCAAATTATTCCTCAGTATTTAGACAAGGTTTGATACATTTCCTTTTTTTAAAATTTTTTTATTATTATTATATTTAGTTTAAAACATTTTTGAGACCAATTTTAAGTCATTTCTCTCTAATAATGATCGATTGTTTGGTGCCACCTTACTACTTTGGATTTCAGTAAATGCATGCATGCTTTCTTTCATCAACAATTTGTTTTATTTATTTTATAATCAAAATGCAATATTACAAGATATCTACTGTCCTGTGCCAATGTAATATTTGCTTAATAGCGTTTAAACTGTAAGCCTAACACAGAACAGCACATTGAAAATCACCACTGAATGTATAGTACAATGCATACTGCTTTCGTAAGGTGCTCAGATATAACCAAATGTATTTACTATTCACTTGTTATACAAAACTGTGTAATTAATTTATTTAAAAAATAAAACATTCTCATTGTTCTCTAACATTTTGGTTAAAACAGGAACCTTCACTAGGGCTTTTTCATAAGACTCCTTTCTCGCAATATCTATGTTTATATATAATCCACTTATTCTGCGTTTGTGCATATATTTTCCATTGAACCCTTTGAGTGCCCCATGACATTGAGGCAACGTCATATTAACTCCTTTAGTGTAAGAGGGTCCTGCCACCTCCTTGGCAACGGGCGCTCCGGCACTGCTTGATCAAGTGATCCATTCTGGGTTCCACCGACAGACCGAAAGTAATCAAAACCTTAATCGCCTAGTTAACTGCGAACACGATCGGAATGCAGAAGGACATCCCCCAGCGATGTAAGGGACAGACAGTGGTCGGGATCATTACACTAGGATTTGTGCTTGAAGGTCCACATCACACACAGTGTAGCATATTTTCAGGACACCACACGAAAGTTATGTAAAATACATTGTTTAAATGTTTGTTGCAAGAAGTGTGCTCTACTTTTGGTACTGAAATGGGTAAACCCTCTTTTCCTGTTGTTGTAGGAACTGTACCCAGTGATAAATGGCGGAGTAGCTGAGACTACTGAGTTGCTTCAGCAAAGATTTGACCACATCTTCTATACTGGCAATACCCATGTAGGAAAAATAATAATGTCAGCTGCTTCCAAGTTCCTGACACCCGTCACCCTTGAGCTGGGAGGGAAGAGTCCATGTTACATTGATAAGAACTGTGATATTGACATTGCTAGCAGGTGAGTTGTACTGTGCTCCTGTTTAAAGTGTGGAATTTATTAAGGGTCATGCTAGTTAGTTAGCTCCATACGTCTATAGAACATTCAGCCTTTTAATTTAGTTTTGTGAAGTGAGGAGTGCTGAATCTAACCATAAATATGAGAGAGAGAGCTCAAATGATCGCTTGTGAGCACATTCACATGTCTTAGACAGGTCTGCAACACTGCCTTTCACCATTATCACCTAGCATACAGTGCTTCCACTGCAGCAAGGGATTCTGGGAAACTGCATGCAAATTACCACATTGTATCACCTGTTGCTTGAAATCCATTTTTACACGGAACCCTTATAAGCTAATGCTTGCTGTTAGCACAGCACCTATTCTTACAACGGAGGCAAAACATTGGACCTGGAATTATTTGGTAAAGTCTGGCGTCCCCAAGACGGGTTGTGCACACAATGTGCATTTAATTTTTGGAAGGCTTGAGCTGCTTGGTCAAACCACTTTACCATGACAGAATTCCTTTACTTTGTTAAATCAGACAGAGGTGTAGAAATGGTTGCAAAATCTGGTGTGAGCCCTCTACCCACTCTATAGCCCAAGTACATAGTCTCTTCCAAACCTATGGCACACTTACTGGGGTTCACCGTCAAACCTGCCTCCTCAATGGAATCTAGGACTGCCTGGACCTTTTTAAGGTGGGAATTCCAGTCACTACTCTGGATGGTAACATCATCCATATAACTTGCAGCATATTCACTGTGAGGTTTTACAACTCGGTTCATTAGCCTCTGAAAAGTTGCTGGAGCCCTATGCAGGCCGAAGGGTAGGAACCAACTGAAAAAGCCCATCCGGTGTAGAAAAGGCTTTTTTCCACCTTGGCCTTCTGTGCTAGTGGAACCTGCCAATAACCCTTGGTTAAAAAAAAATATATTTTTTTAAATAAAGGCAGCTTGAACTGCAGCTTTAAAGGGACAAAAATTAAATAAGATTTTAAAAAAATGGTAGCTTGGACTACTGATTTAAAGCAACAATAAGGCCCATATCCACAAAGCTTGCACTGTTACAGTAGTGTTAAAGTCACATTCAGACTTATAATGTACATATTTTCTAAGGACAATAATGTAACATTAGATCATGTAAAGAGCATGACTATAAAGACATTAGTAATAGTGACATGCAAATGAGGCTGTCATAACATCGCAAATCTACAAAAAGGCCATTAAGATTAAGGCACAGACGTAATGTTATATTAGTGAGGTATTAATTAGATCCTAACTAAACTTGGTGTAACTTATATAAACACCCTGAAACAGGTATTTTGCAGGGTCTGTGTGGGTGTAACACCACAGATTTAATTGACATACAGTAGTGTTATATATGTGTAACCCTCCCCGACAAGAGGAGAGGAGTCTCGGCGATAATAGAACAGACCAGGCCCCCTTATTTATTATGTTATAGAGACCGTGCCCTTTAAATTAGAATCTCAGAAGATGGTTACTGGAATTCAGCAGGTCCCAGATAGGGGAAAGCGACACGCCACAGAGGGCCCCAGACAGAGGGTTTCTGTGTGTCTGCGGATCGGCTCTACCGGCAGATCCATTCCAGTATTCAGTTCAATCTGTATGGAAGTAGCAGTTCCCAGATAGGGCAAAGGTATAATCTTCACCTGCAAAGGACTGGCCAGGATCCCATTAAGGGCCCATCTTAAATGGGGTATGACAGACGTTACTCTGAAAGTTAAGCAACTAAGCAGATACATCTCCCTATGAGTGATGAGTGGGCACTTAAGTAAGCACAGCATTCATGAATAACCACGAGAACATAGTACAACATTGTCGTATGTGTGTTATGTGTGTATGCCTGGGGACATGAATAAATACTGATGTTGTACTACAAAAATATATATATATTTGTTTTTCCTGTGAAATTAGCTTTTTTTTTTATATAGATTCCCCAGATCATTAATATATAAATAAATAATGTTTTGCTTACAGGCGTATAACATGGGGAAAGTTCATCAACTGTGGTCAGACATGTATCGCCCCTGATTACATTCTGTGTGACAAGTCTATCCAGGGTCAAGTAGTGAAAAAGATAAAAGAAACTCTTAAGGTATGTGGCAGTGATCAGTATGTAGATAACAGAGTGCAAAAGGTACAGGCTATATTATCTAAAGACCTTTATGTCTACAACTTGATATTAATGAACAAACATGACCTCTTTGCTGATAGAGGGACCAGCAATTTGTTCTGCTATAGAAACAAAATACACAAGAAAGATATCAGTGAATGGTTTAAACAGACAGTAGATTACAGGTCTCTCCATGAGAATAATAATAAAATATTTTAAGACCTTGTAAAAAGCTTTTTCTTCTAAGGAATTTTATGGTGACGATGTCAAGCAATCTCCAGATTATGAAAGGATCATTAACAAGCGCCACTTTAAGCGTCTGCTAGGATTGATGGAAGGAGCAAATGTGGCTCATGGAGGGGAGCATGATGAAGCAACCTGTTATATAGGTAAGGTTCCTGCCCTCTACTACAACACATTGTTACTACAAATAGTGCACTATATTATTGGTGAATTAAATGCGCGTTCACGGCGCAAACTGAATAATGTGATGACATAATAAAGTGATTACAATGGTAATGGATAATAATATCAGCCCTGCTAAATGCAGCAGAGACCGCCCGACTGGGACAGCCCCCCCCCCCCTTTCCTAACCCGAATGGGACCTCCCAGCTAGAGACTCAGTCACACATGGGCCCGCCTAACTTCCACTACCACTGCCATGCCGCGCATGCGCAGTTGTGATGGCGCCGCTGAAGGACGCCACACATGCGCAGAAGCGGCTGGCAGCGGCGCCATTCAGCCTTCCAGTGACGCGGGCGTTTGCGGGCCCCCCAGGAAGCGGTGGTACAAAAACCCGGGCGCAACCCGCGCGGACCCCCCACACACTGACGGACCCCCCCACACACTGACTGACCCCCCCCCGGACCCCCCCACACACTGACTGGCCCACCCCGGACCCCCCCACACACTGACCCCCCCAGACCCCCACACACACTGACTGACCCCCCCAGAAACCCACACACACTGACTGACCCCCCCAGACCCCCACACACACTGACTGACCCCCCCAGACCCCCAAACACACTGACTGACCACCCTAGACCACCACACACACTGACTGACCCCCCAGAGACCCACACACACTGACTGACCCCCCCAGACCCCCACACACACTGACTGACCCCCCCAGACCCCCAAACACACTGACTGACCACCCCAGACCCCCACACACACTGACTGACCCCCCAGAGACCCACACACACTGACTGAACCCCCCAGACCCCCACACACACTGACTGACCCCCCCAGACCCCCACACACACTGACTGACCACCCCAGACCCCCACACACACTGACTGACCCCCCAGACCCCCACACACACTGACTGAACCCCCCAGACCCCCACACACACTGCCTGACCCCCCCAGACCCCCACACACACTGACTGACCCCCCCAGAGCCCTACACACACTGACTGACCCCCCCAGACCCCCACACACTGAATGACCCCCCCAGACCCCCACACCCCCACCCCCCCAGACCCCCACACACACTGACTGACCCCCCCAGACCCCCACACACACTGACTGACCCCCCCAGACCCCACACACACTGACTGACCCCCCCAGACCCCCACACACACTGACTGACCCCCCCCAGACACTGACTGACCCCCCCCAGACCCTCACACACACTGACTGACCCCCCCAGACCTCTACACACACTGACTGACCCCCCCAGACCTCCACACACACTGACCCCCCCCCATACCCCCACACACACTGACTGACCCCCCCAGACCCCCACACACACTGACTGACCCCCCCAGACCCCCACACACACTGACTGACCCCCCCAGACCCCCACACACACTGACTGACCCACCCCAGACCCCCACACACACTGACTGACCCCCCCAGACCCCCACACACACTGACTGACCCCCCCACACACCCCCACCCACCCCCACACACACACACACCCACCACACACACACACACACCCCCACACACACACCCCCACACCACCACCCCCGCCCACACACACACACACACACCCACCACGCCCACACACACACACACACCATGCCCACACACCCACCATGCCCACACACACACCCACCACCCACCCCCCCCCCACACACACACACACACCCCCCCACACACACCCCCCCCCCCCGCACACACACACACACCACCCCCACACACCACCACACACACCCCCCCCACCACACACCACCCCCCCCACCACACACCACCCCCCCACCACACACCACCCCCCCACACACACACACCCACACCACCACCCCCCCCCCCACACACACACACACACACACACCACCCCCCCACACACACACACCACCCCCCCCACACACACCCACACCACCCCCCCCCCACACACACACACCCCCCCCCCACACATTCATACACACACACACACACACACACACACACACACACACACACACACACACACACACACACACACACACACACACTGACATACACACACACACACACACACACACACACTGACATACACACACACTGACTGACTGACTTACACACTGACTGACACACATACACACAATCACTGACACACATACACACACTGACTGACACACATACACACACTGACTGACACACATACACACAAGGAATTCACACTTAGTGCAAATAGCTAATACAGGGGATGTGTGCCGATTATTATTAAGTCAAATTTATTTGCATTTTGTCAATGAAATTGTATTTTGATTTTTAATTAAAACATCACCAATACAAATACAATTTCTGTGACAAAAGTCAAAGAAGTTTCACTTACTATGCGCGTGCACAGCACACACAGCTTTTTTTTGTTTTGTTTACTCAAGCACCAAACTTGGGTGAGCGTGTGTGCACGAGCGCGCACCGCGTGAGCAGGGACGGGACAATTTGAATTGCCGAAACTAAACTCAGCAAGCGCCGTGTGCTTAGCGCGCTCAGCGCTAGTGTGGCCGCAGCCATAGGCTGCAGTCTGTGCTAGTAGAGCTTTGCTGGTTGTTTATGCTTTTTTAAAGCAGTAATCCTAGTTGCCCGTTGCCTCCCCCATAAATGTATTCCTTTACAGTATTTGTACCAGTGGGGTCCCCACAGCTGAACTATGCTATTTTCAGCTCGGAGAACTCTCCTCACTCCCCCCCAAATGTTTACAGTTTTCTGTGTCTGGGCTGCCTCTCCGTCCTGTGGGGGAACAAAATTGCCATCATGACGTTGCAGCGTCCTATTGGATGATTTGCCATCTTTAAATACCCAGGAAATGAACAGGCGCAGAAAATTAAGTATCTGGGGAGTTAGTGAGTCCCTGCAACTCAAAAAGGCACAGTTCAGCTCCTGGGGACCCTGCAGTTCAAACACTGTAAAACAAATAAAAATAAATACATTTCAAATGTGGGCAAGATTGCTGCTCTAATGTTGTGGCTATTTTTTGTCCTACCATATATTTTTTCACTGGCTGCTCTCTGTAGAATCACATTTCACTGCAAAAAGGTGTTTGCAGTGCACAGCAGTGGATGCATTTCCTAACTTACAGAAAACACATTCAGTATGTAGCTAAAGAATGTATTTTTAGGGAATGAGTAGGCGACACAAGAATTCCGGAGTGAAATGCAGCAATGTGATGTCATAGCTACACATTTCTGCCACCCACTCAGAATTATTTTTGTGTGTTCTTGCTCACACTATAATCACAAAACATTATTAGCCATAAGAATGAATGGAGTGTGATATATAAAGCACACCATACTTATTTCTCAGTTACCTAGGAAATGTACTTTAAGTATTTTTCAGTGCCAGAGCTGATTAAAGAAATGTCCACATTGCATCATAGCTAAATAGGTTCTGCACTTCCATCTGCTGATAAATCATAGTCATGGATTTTATTATTTGTAGTTAATTTTAGCCATAACACTAAACACATTTTGGTAACTTGGGCAGGTTGAGTCCCTAACTACGTGTGGGCAATAGTATGAAGTATGTTCGGACAATGGACACTAAGCGGACAATGGACACTAAGCGATCAGTAGACCTCTGTCCAATAGAGCACTCTTTTATTCCTGAGGGATAAGTCAAGACCATGTTTAATACGTTTCCTGGTAGGACTTTATTGTTGCTCATTCATGTTTAATGTTTTGCTTTTATTTTTGTGTGTGCGCGTTAAGTGGAGTTGTACAGCGGGCAATAGTTTCTCCTTTACTGCATACAATTAGCATTTTCTGCATATTGCTTTTTAATAATGTGTATAATAAACACTGTGGGCAATTAGGCAGGATGCAACATTTGTGGTGACTGTCTATCCATTTAAGTCTAAATAACAAAGAGGAATGTAACAGGTGTTCCCCCACCCTAAGGGAGATTTCACTGTTACCTGTACTTTCGCTGTGCTGTACCTGTGAGGCTTACAGGATTGCTAAGGGTCCGTCGATGTTAGTGAGGAAGACAGGACAGGCTTTCAAGATATTCTCAGCTCTTTCTGGGTGCAGCGCCACCATTCCCCGCAGGCCCCATCAGAGCTGGGTTCAGTTCCTGCAGGAAAATCATCTTGCACTCCCCCTGATAAACTGCAGTCACAGGCAGGAATATTAAAACAGCAACTGATCTTTTTTGAGTACAGCCGTACACAATCAACAATGCATTTCCTCTGGTCCCTGGAATCAACCCCCAGGGCTTGAGGAGCCAAAGGTCTATCTCCCCTACTCCCTGGTGGAGTAAGGGGTAGCTGCTCCCACTCCCCTGCGGGAGGGGATAGAATAACGACCCACTCTCTTGAGGGGAGAACTGACTAACTGACAATTCCCAACTGTCCACTCCCAACTGTTACCAGGGGCGGGTCTTAAGGTCTCAGCCCTGGGTGGGCAGCACCTAGGCCTCAGGCCACCCCCTGTCACTCAAGGAAGCTGCTTACTACAGCAGGGCATTGATTTAACCCGAACACTGCCTGCACTGGTACCAGGGCTTATATGTTGGGCAGGGCAGATTAGTAGCCAAGGGGATACATGGCTACAGGAATCTAAAATGTGCCTGCCCAAGTAAGTGGGAACCTTGATATACAGTAATGTGTACAGTGTAGCCTAGAATAACTTTACTGACAAGCGTGTGACATTGATTGTAAAGAATATTTAAAAGGAGAAGTTTGTGGAGGGGAACCATGAAGCACAGATAGAACAGGATTTAATGCCTTCCAAATCAGTGTTTCTTCATTGTGCATACTGTATATCCATAACAATTTGAGTAATCAACACGTTGGGCAATTTCAACTCCTTGAAAAGTTTATGTAATATTAATGGGTTCCAAGGTACAAACATAGTGAGAATCTTTTGAATTCATTTAAGTATATCTTCCCAAAGTGGGATAATTTTGGGAAACTTTTTCCATATGTGCACGTGAGCCTAGTTGTCCACCACCTTGCCAGAAGAGGGGGGAGTTATTAGCCGAGAACGTGTGCAAGTGGGATGCAGTTAAATGCCACCTATGTAGTTCATTACTTTTCTATTTAGTCATAGCTTACTATATTGTCTCATATATGTTGCCGACCTCCAGGGTCTAAAGAAACACCAACATCCTGCTAGTTATAGCAGTAAAACACGTGAAATCTTGTTTTTTTTTTACGATACATCATTCTGTAGTGTTAGATCATTTTTTTAAATGCAGTAAGTATTATTATTCAATTCTTAATGCTGTTTTGATTGAGTTTTAAAGCAACTTTTGATTTCTGTAGCATGTTTTAGCCCACCTCCCAAACAGTATAAGATCTTTGCAACACTTTCCAATTTGGGATAATTTTGGTGCCAATATTACCAGCAGTTTGAGCTGCAAACTGTAACAGTAGATAATGTTACCTTAATAATATTAGGATTTTTTGTAGCTGCTGAGTTACACTGACTGAAGCAGCCAATATGGTAGTCACACAATCAGGATTTTCAACACAAACGATTGCCAGCTTAGGTAAGAATGTAGAATTATACATTGTCACATGCTTTACATATAAAAATAAGAAGAAAAAAGGGGAACTAACATATTTTAAATATACTGTATATTTAAATGTAATGCAAGAGTGGAAGAATAAATTAAGTGCTTTGGTAGAATCCTCAGAATTTTTTTTTTCTTTTTAATAAGGGTATTTTCTTGAATAATTTGAGCACCATTTTGACATGGTAACAAAATGCCAAAGTTGGAGATATTTCCAATGGGGACAATTGATCACACCAGTCTTAACTCCAAAAAGATAGTAAACCTAGAGCTTTGTAGTCCATGATCAAATTAAGGGTTACTACATAAGGCTAAGGCCCCGCTCCCTCCGACAGCGCGCCAGCACTGCAGACAGGCGGGGCGCTGACAGACACAGACCGCGATATGCGGTCTGTAGGGAGCGGGAGCCGGGGCTGGAGTGGGAGGGAGGGGGGTGGGAGTGGGAGGGAGGGGGCGTGGTTTAAGCGGAGGGACCTGCGATAGCCCCGCCCCCTTCTCACACGCAGGCAATTTTCTGAGCTGGCAGTGTCATTTTGGACTGTAATGTGTCAAATCCAATTGCATTATTCATGTCACCCTCCCCCCCCCCCGCCACGGGCTCGGGCTGCAGCTGAAGGAGGGAGCTGCTGCGGGCTGCCCTACTCACACGCTGACACCTTACACACACACACACACACACACAACACACACAACACACACACACACACACACACACACACACACACTCATGCACGTACACACACACACAGGCAGGCACACACATACACAAACACACATACACACACAGACAGGCACTCACGCTGATTTCCCTCCGCTCCCCGAAGCCTCCCCTTCTCCCGAAGCCTCCCCTCCTCATTGGCTCACAGCCACACCACGTGACGCGTCCAAGCTAGGGATTACAATTCTTTTGTATCCCCTAGCGGCTGACGCGTCACAGCGTGTAGTGAGCTGTGCAGCCAGGGGGGACCGGGACCGGCTCGGGAGGATTCCCCTGCTGGTGGGGAAAGCCCGTGCAGCCGCCCGCGCCGCCGGGCGCAGCGGGTCCCAGGCTTAAAGCAGATAATGGCAAGGTTACAGTTTGCCTCAATAATTTCTCAAGGTTTTACTAACACTAATAACAAACACCCCCTTTTTTTTACAGCACCAACGGTCCTGACTGACGTGAAGCCCGAATCCATGGTCATGCAAGAAGAGATTTTTGGGCCTTTGCTTCCCATTGTGTCAGTAGGAAATGTGGAGGAAGCCATTCAGTTTATAAACCAGCGAGAGAAACCTCTTGCCCTCTATGTATTTTCAAAAGACAAAAAGGTTAGTTAAACTAATGCTATAAAACAAAAAATTGAATATCTAAAATAGATAAATCTATTACAGAGCATCTAAATAAACCTATTTCTAAACTAAGGACTGACCAGTCCTGAACATTTGAAATACAGTATGTGTTTATGAAAGTTATTCCTAAAAAAGACAGGGACTTTGAAGATCCATTCTCCTATAGGCCAAAATCCCTCCTAAATGAAGACTATAACATTTTTACAAAGATATTGGCAGAGTGTCTTAAAATCATTTTTATCAACCATCTCGATCAAACAAGACTTGTTCACGGTAGATACCTCATTACAAATATCAGTCCTAATTGCAATCCAGTGGTATGTTAAGAAAATGTTCAACTGGAATAATGGTTATTTTATTATGCAAATGAAATGCATCAATAGATGCGGAAAAAGCACTTGATATGATTGTATGGAATAAGTTTTATTTTACTATAAGTCATTTTGGCAGGTATTTTTTTTCCAAGCAGTCAAATGTATGTTCTCAAATCCTACTGCCTCTATTCTTACAATATTTGGCACCTTAGATAATTTCTTATTAAAGGGAGGAAATAGACAAGTTTGCCGCTTATCTTTATTGCTTTTTGACCTAGTTCTTGTTTTTGACCTAGTTCAAACCACTGAGAGGTTTGTTACTGGGGCTTAAGATTGAACAAAGGAGAGTCTAAATTGCATTATAAGTAGATAATTTTATTTGTCGACATTGCAGAGTACATGTCCCACATATGAATATGATCTCTAACTTTAGAGCTTTTTCTGGTTTAAAAAAACAAAAAAAAAACTTTTGAGATCTTTCTGTTGATGGAACATTTTTTTCATCAATCATTTGCCGTTCAAAAGTACTCTTGGTGTCATGAAGTATCTAGGCGTTTACATCCCAACTGACACAACTAAACTTTATGACCTAATCTAATTATTTACAAAAATCTCTAAAGAACTAGACTATTAGATTTATATACTGTACACCATCTCTTTTTTGGAAAGAGTACTGAATAAAACGATCCCCTACACTAAATTGTGCATGCACTTTATAAATGTTCCCTCTTAAATTTAAGAAGAAAAAAAAACATGTACAGTATCGTTTATTAATAGGAAGTTGTCTAACTTTATGTGGATTAATAGAAAACACAGATTTGAGCTGGACAAGCTACGGGCATACGGTAATATTCAATTGAGGGAATCACAGCCATTTTCTTACATCTAAAAAATTACAATCCTTTATCCCTGACGTGCAACATTGCAGAGAAAGGGCAGATGGATTGTGCAAAAAACGCAACGTTTTTTTTTAATGGTGATATTTGTAAAACGTTGGCCATCGGGGATCCCTCTGTATCACCCCACTCCCCATCCCCAATATGTTTGGTCTTTGTATCAAAATAAGGTACACTCATTTTGAATGCACAGCTTCGTAGAGCGATGTCCAAATAATGTCTTCTGATGAATCTGCCAAATTACGTGTATTATTCCTTTTACCTTCCACTCATGACTACATGGGACTCTGTGTTTCAGGTGATTAAAAAGATGATTTCAGAGACTTCCAGTGGAGGTGTCACCGCCAATGACGTAATTATGCATTTCACGGTGACAGAATTGCCCTTTGGAGGTGTCGGTGAGTTATTTTTAGAAATAGAAATTGTATCACACAAACATAAATATTGCATGGTTGGTCAAAGAGAAATTCATTAATGAGCACAGGACAGCATGAGGCTTCTGCTACTGGATCAGTTGGAGGTACAGTATAGACAAAGGGTTTAACTCGAAGTTACACGTGACCGTGGCACCTCTATGATGTATTTAGGTAGTGTAGTGCAAGTTAGTATTGTAGTATCAATCTCTTTAAAACAAAAAAAAATTGTCTGTTCATTTGTTCATCTTTTTTTATTTGTCACTTTGGTGCAGCCATTTCATCACATGAGACAGTGATTGATTGCAGGAATCTTGTTGCACCCAAAAATGACTGAACCCACATATTTAAGGAATGTTATTAGTCTCAAGGGGTTTCTCACCCCAAATCCTGCCCTTTTACTCATCTCTCAAAAACAGAGTGTTCACTGGCCATCTGGAGAAGTCGATGGAGTTAGTTAACCCATTTGGTCCCAGCTATGGAATTAGTGTCCAGCTAATGACCTGTTCTGAGAAGATTATTATTATTGTAGGCTACTTTTGTATAATTCACTTTTTAATGTTTTTAGTTTGTTTGCATGCTTTTTAATTTTTTTTAATGTATTTTTTATGCAATTTTATGCACGTACCCTTCTTCCCTACTGGGAAAGTTGCTGTTGATAACTGCAAGCTGAAGAGTTTGCTGCAAAGACTCATTTTATATCAATTTGACCATTAGATTAAAACTATTCATTCATTTGAGAGGAGGGAGACACAAATCAGGGAAAACTAGTGCCAGTTCCCGGCAGATGGAGGTTTACATCATCAGTTTTAACTCCTTGTGTGTGTCATGGTGTAATCTGTCCAGCTGAGGAACAGAAGAGGAGTAGTTTTCCTCTTACTTTCTATCATTACCGGACGTTTTGTCTGTTGGGTTCAGATTCTTTCTGAATACCGTGAATATTTGTATTTGCATACAATGCTCCTGGATTCTGGCTTCATATATGGAAGTTATGTTAACTGAGCTCTTTGTGGTGATGCACCAATACACCATACAACATGAATACCGTGATAACTCAACTCAATGCCCAAACCGTATGACGTGATCTCGGCCTCTCAAAAGTTCTCACCCGTGCGATCTGCTGCGATGTGGGCCGGCTGCATAGAGAGCAGCACATAGAGAGACGCCTCTCCCTGTGCATATCTTGCCAGCGATCGTACTGTTTTACTTAAAATTAAAATACTAGTGTATGTGAGCAGGGGGTCTCCGGAGCAGAACCGCGTTGATTTCAGGTCCAGGAATCCCCTGCGTCCCGAGATACCGGCACCCCATAATAGGGCCTGTATCTCCTATGCATTTAAATGTCCCGGTCACGTGACGCAGACCTGAAATCAACGAGGTTCTGCTCCGGAGACTCCCTGCTCATGTACACTAGTATTTACATTTTTATTAAAACAGCTTCATTACCTTAGTGGCTAGCCGCTAAGGCAATGAAGGGGTTCAACTATAATAGCATGTTTATTGGGGGCAGAGGGGGTGGATGAAGGGTGTAGTAGCCCCATGGTGGGTGGTTAGGCCTGCCGGGAAGGTTGCAGGAGGAGTTAACCCTTTCACTACCCTAGCAGTGGGAACCGCTATGGTAATGAAGGGGTTAACCAGTCCCGCTACCCACCCTGTAGGCCTAAACATCCACCCTTGGGGCAACAACCCCTTTCACCGAATCCTTCTACCCCCAATAAACATAAATAAACACAACAACCCTACTACCCACCTCCTCTACCTGCAACAACCCCCCCCCCCCCCAGCAGATACAGTACAGTAATGGGCAAAATTACTATTATTCAGATATGGATAATAGCTCATTTGCCCATTCTAAATAAAACATTAGCCAGCCAGCATAAATAAAGTAAATAAAACTTCTACTTACCCCTGCCGTGATGAAGGGCGTCCTCATCACCATACTCCAGGTCCATGTCCTCCGTTGGCAGCAAGAGTACAATAAAAATACAATCTAATGGCCCCTAGCCCTTTAATCACCTTAGTGGTTAATAACCGCTAAAGTAATTAAGTGGGGCCACTATAACCACCCTTTATCCATTGATTGGCACAGTATAACATCATGCCCATATTATATGGGCATGATAAGCCACTATAACACTCAATGGCCAATCTAAAAAAAAAAAATCATCAAACCCAAAAATACACATTAATAGAAATACACAAGCACCTAAACACCACAAGAATAAGAGCTAAAAAGCCTAAACTACACATCAATAAAATTATTCTAGAACCAAAACAGCAAAAGAATAACAATGATGTTTTCCCAAGAATACAATTAAACAAACACCTAACCAGCAAAACAATTAAAGAAATTATACAGCTAACCAACAAAACAATTAAAGAAATTAAACCTCTAACCAATCCTAAAATTTTGTTCTAAAAACAAGTCATCCAAATACATAACAATTTAGTCTAAACAATAAACAGAAATAGGAAAAATAACAATATATTCAAAACAAGCATTTGCCAAAAAAATGCAATATCTCACTGTATTAATCTATACCCTTAAGGGGCAAAAATTAATACATTAGCAGTCAATGGGCAAGCAAAAACATAAAAAGAAAAAAAATACAATAAAAAAACCTGAAAACATAAAATTACATACAAAAACAGAAAGGCCAGCGCATCATACAAAATGACACAACATACTGTATAGTGCAATACCTCAGTGCTTATCTGCTCATGAAAAAGGGTCATTTATTTAAACCCTTTGGCCAAAAGGTTATAAGCCTGCAGCCACTGCACGGCATGCCAAATCTGCAGGTCCTAACACTACCTGGCACAATTCTCATGTACCTCTCTTTTCTGCCGTAGGGAGAAAGACCGTACTGGGTCTGTGATTCACAGGATCATGATAAAAACTGCTAATTGGAAAGTGGGGCGGGCGAACTTTAAACTTTCTATACTGTTTTAAGGGACTAGGAGATTATATGCTGGTGCTCGTGGAAATGTGCTTTTCTGTTTTTCAGGCCACAGCGGAATGGGCTCCTACCACGGCAAACATACCTTTGATACATTCTCTCACAAGCGCTCATGTCTCATCAAGTCTTTGGCTATGGAAGGGGTAAACAAGCTCAGGTACCCTCCAAACAGCCCGAAAAAAGTGGAGTGGGCTAAGTTTTTATTGATGAATCAGGTGAACAAGAAAAAGCTGAGCCTGCTGCTCTTACCCCTGATCGGCATTGTTGCAGCTGTGATTATGAAGGTGAGGATTGCTGTAATGCTGTATATTTGTTTACCATTTCTGGTCATTGGCTGTACATTGATGTGATGACAGAACTGTACCAAAAAGCAACAGGAGCTACAGAAACAAAATGCACCCCCTTTTCTAATATTGTTAAATCAAGTCTCTGAGTGTTAACGCAGAAAATCCCAAAAAACGAAATAATTGGAACCACGGGTTTCTCCGGTACTGCACCTTATTTTTAGGACGGATGATGTTGAGGCTTCTCTCCTCTCTCCTCTCTCTCCTCATTCTCTCTCTCTCCTGTGTTTATTCTAAACTACAAAGCTGTAGTGGTTAAACTGAACACTGTTATATGAGGAGGAGGTCAAATGTCGGCAAAGGGGAAACCAATCCCCCCCCCCCCCCTGAAATTTACTGCATTAGTATTCAGCCCCATAAGCACCGTTTTGATTGTTGGTGAGTTTAATTACTTTCATTTTTATCATTACATTTACCAGGGAAAAATCAAGTTCAATAGTAGTGCCGCAGGAGGAAGCCACAACCTCCATATTAATGAACAATTGGTTAACTGAGGAAGAAGTTCATAAGCGACTTGAAAAAATTAAAGTAAATAAGGCACCTGGCCCCGATGGCATACATCCAAGAGTTCTCAAGGAGTTAAGCTCAGTAATAGCAAAACCATTATATTTAATATTCAAGGACTCTATTTCCACAGGCTCAGTACCACACGATTGGCGTAAAGCAGATGTGCCTATATTTAAAAAGGGAGCTAGATCACAACCGGGAAATTACAGACCTGTAAGCCTGACTTCAATAGTAGGGAAACTACTTGAAGGTTTAATACGGGATAATATTCAGGAATACCTAATGGAAAACAAAATTATTAGTAATAGTCAGCATGGATTTATGAAGGATAGATCTTGCCAAACTAACCTTATTTGTTTCTTTGAGGAGGTAAGTAGGAATTTAGACCAGGGTAATGCAGTTGATGTGGTCTACTTAGATTTTGCAAAGGCTTTTTATACGGTTTCACACGAGGTTGGTGTACAAAATAAAGCAAATTGGACTCCGTAATAATATATGCACCTGGATTGAAAACTGGTTAAAGGACAGACAACAGAGGGTTGTCATAAATGGAACTTTTTCAGGTTGGGCTAAAGTCGTGAGTGGAGTACCTCAAGGATCGGTACTGGGACCCCTGCTTTTTAACTTGTTTATTAATGACCTTGAGGTTGGGATCGAGAGCAAAGTCTCCATCTTTGCTGATGATACTAAATTGTGTAAGGTAATAGAATCATCAGAGCAGGATGTAATTTCTCTTCATAAGGACTTGGAGAAACTGGAAACATGGGCAGGTAAATGGCAGATGAGGTTTAATACAGATAAATGTAAAGTTATGCATTTGGGATGCAAGAATAAAAAGGCGACTTATAAATTAAATGGAGATATATTGGGGGAATCCTTGATGGAGAAGGATTTAGGAGTGCTTGTAGACAGCAGGCTTAGCAATAGTGCCCAATGTCATGCAGTAACTGCAAAGGCAAACAAGATCTTATCTTGCATCAAACGGGCAATGGATGGAAGGGAAGTAAACATAATTATGCCCCTTTACAAAGCATTAGTAAGACCACACCTTAAATATGGAGTACAATTTTGGGCACCAATCCTAAGAAAAGACATTATGGAACTAGAGAGAGTGCAGAGAAGAGCCACCAAATTAATAAAGGGGATGGACATTCTAACTTATGAGGAGAGGCTAGCTAAATTAGATTTATTTACATTAGAAAAGAGGCGTCTAAGAGGGGATATGATAACCAGTGGTCGACAAATCACCAAAAAATCTACTCGCCGAACAAAAAAATCTACTCGCCACCTAGTACCACACGTGTGCTGCTTGGGCCAATAGGAGCTCGCCACGATGTTAAATCCACTCGCCCGGGGCTTGCAAATGTATAGGTTTGTCGAACACTGATGATAACTATATACAAATATATTCAGGGACAATACAAGGAGCTTTCAAAAGAACTATTCATCCCACAGGCAGTACAAAGGACTCGGGCCATCCCTTAAGGTTGGAGGAAAGGAAATTTCACCAGCAACAAAGGAAAGGGTTCTTTACAGTAAGGGCAGTTAAAATGTGGAATTCATTACCCATGGAGACTGTGATGGCAGATACAATAGATTTGTTCAAAAAAAGGTTGGACATATTTTTAGATGGGAAAGGTATACAGGGATATACCAAATAAGTATACATGGGAAGGATGTAGATCCAGGGATTAATCTGATTGCCAATTCTTGGAGTCAGGAAGGAATTAATTTTTCCCCTTAATGGGGTTTTTTGTTTGCCTTCCTCTGGATCAATAAGTAAGAGTAGATACAGGATAAAGTATCTGTTGTCTAAATTTAGCATAGGTTGAACTTGATGGACCTACGTCTTTTTTCAACCTCATCTACTATGTAACTATGTAACATTTTCACACTTTTATGCGCTATCGAGCGTGCGCTTCCTTCTATATGTTATATACAGATGCAGCGGACGTTATTCGAACATATCACGGAGCTGTTTTCGTGTGCGCTGCTGTTCTCCACGCGACCAATCACGCGGTTTATTTGTTTGAATTTCATGGATCCCGATTTCCTTTGGGTGCAATTTTTCGCGTTTCGCTGTAATGACGCGCCATGACATGGGTATTCCGAGGTATACAATGCGTGATCTGTTCGAATAACGGCCGCTGCATCTGTATGTAACAGATTTTCCCCCACCCTCTGGGAGATTACGCGATTACAGGGTCTCATGTGCTGGTTACCTGCTGGTTCACAGAAGCTCTGAGGTTCCGCCGTTGTTAGTGGGGAAGACAGGACAGGCTTTTTTAGGTGATGGTTGGTTCTCTCTCACTGGTGTGACGCTCCATCTCTTGCAGACTCCAGGGGTACTGGAGGCAATCCCTGCAGGAGAACTGTTCTTCATCCCCTGATTAATTGCACTGTTAGGCAGGGTATATAAAAGAACTGGGACTTTATTCTTCAAACACAGAATACAACCTTTAACTGATTCAACTCTATATTCCTTCCTCCGGATGGTCCCTGGAATCAATCCAGGAGGCTTGAGGCCTCCAGAGTCTATCCTCTGCTCTTCCCTCACCCCTTGATGGGACGAGGGGTAGCTGTCCCACTCCCCTAAGGGAGGTGATGGAAGCGGTCAGAGCCCCTACTCCAATCTTCCAGCACTCACTCTCATGGGAGAGAACACTACTAAATTTGGCTGGTGCAGCCCCTTAAGTACCATGGGGGAGGGTCCCAGGTCTGAGCCCCTGTTTGGGCAGAACACAAACCCTAGGCCCACCTCTCCCTGTTACTCAAGGGAGCTGCTTACTGCAGTGTGACAGGGTGAAGTCAACCCCTATCAGTTATGCCTGGGAAACATATGTCTAAGTGCTTCATCCAGCACTCAGAAGGTTAACTCAGGAGGAAGCTAGGTAATCAGGAGGTAAGCTGACACCTGTTAACCAGCTAGGTATAAAAGGATGTTGTTACTGGCAGTAGCTGGCTGCCTTAGACCTGAGAACTCTGCTATGTGAGCTGCTAGCCAGACGGATTCACCAAACTAACTACTTCAAACAAAGTAAGACTTGTTCATTTGTTTTCCTGACTGCTTAAAATACTCTTACGGTTTGGTAAATGGTTTAGCCAGCCAGCCAGCCTGCTAGATAGGCCTGGAGTGTTAGTCAGTTCTCCCAATGTGGAGCAGGATTTGTTTTTGTTTAAAGGGACAATGTACCCACATGTTATGTTATGCTGTGGAGAAATAAAGCCACTGAACGTTTTCATTTATCCTGAAACAACACGTGTGGACTGTTCCCTGACCTCGGCTACAGGCCATCCTGCCATATGCAGATTGATCCTAACACTGCCTCCACTGGTACCAGGGCTTATGTGCTAGGCAGGGCAGATTAGTAGCCAAGAAGGATACCTGGCTACACATATATAAAAAGCTAATGCATATATATATATATATATATATATATATATAGCAACTGTAAATATTACTGTAATATTTACAGTTGCTTTATGCTTTACTGTGGAGGGTTTTTGTCACTTTTGTTACCCACCATAACCTTAATAATTGTGTGTATATACATATATATCTGGTGGGTGAACCAGCTCCGTGACGGCCACACCGCCGACACCCCTCCCGGTCGCGAGGATCTGTAGTCCACAGATCGCTTGCGTGACAGGCACGTGCGACGCCATGCGCTCCGTTGCGCGCCTACACTATGGACTCGGCCTAATTCCTACTACACTTGTATACTCTTTGTCGCACATTTTGAATGTATAATGTTTTGCATCCTTTTACTGTGTTATATTATACATCTCAAACTAAAGCAATGGGTGGTTTAAAAAACAACAGTCTCTCCAAGTCTTATCTGTATAAAGGAAAAAAAGAGCCCTATTAAAGCCTTTGAGATAAGCACTTTAAAAATGCGTTTTAACAATGTACAGCGAAAGCGTTGCATGTGCATAATCTCTTCATTGCATTAGTTGTTATCAGATTGTTAATTGTCCTTCAAGAAAATAGACTTGAGCAATAGTTCACAGCCCTAACATGAGCTGTTAGGATTTGGTTCAGCTGTTGGTTGTTCTGGTTTAACTTTGTAAACTTTTTCCCTTTCTCCTGCCTGAGGCAGAGTGGGTGTGGTTGGTTAATTGGCTGGCCTAACACACCTGCAGTGGGTGGGGTTAGTTAATTGATAACCTAACACACCTGGTGGGTGTCCCTATTTAAACAGAGGCTTCTAACGAATCCTGAGCTTGCGCGTACTGACTAATCTGTGTGGTTGATTTGAAGTGCTGGTTGTTTAAAGTGTGTGCAGTTAGAACCAGAAGCAGTTTTAACAAGGAAGCGGTTAAACAAGGTATAGTTTATTGAAGTACAGTTTACTGTTAGTACTTATAAACTTCATAGTTGCTAGAATGAGCAGGATTGAAAATGCTACTCAATGCACATCTTGCCACATGTATGTGCACTTGGAGCAGCTGTTCCAAGAAGCATACCGCTGTGGGAAGTGTGAGCGGGTGGTCTCTTTAGAGTCAGAGATTGCTGATCTGAAGAGGCAACTTGCAATCTTGAGGGACATTGGCAATCTTGAAGGGGAATTTGAGCTCACTGAGCAGGCCCTTGCTTCGACTAGTGGTGCAGATGGTGGCACTGTTAGTGAGGAGCAGGTAGGTAGCTGGGTGACAGAAGGGGAAGCAGGGGCAATAGGGAGAGGCAGGTCGTTTCTGAGCTGACACATCCAAATAGAATTTGCCATGTTGAGTGAAGATATTGGGAATGTTGGGGCAGAAATGGCAAGGCTGTGGGAGACTAATTCCTCTAGCAGCCAGGGGAATAGTTCCTCCAGCACAGTGGGGATTCAGGATGCTCAGATACAAAGGACGATTGTGGTGGTAGTGGTCTCCATTATTAGGAAGGCAGATAGGGCAATCTGTTGCCGGGACCGCATGAACCGAACAGTTTGCCGCTCGGGTTCGGCACATTGCGGATCAGGTAGACAGATTGTTGGGGGGGGCTGGGATTGACCCGGCAGTATTGGTACACGTTGGCACCAATGCCAAAGTTAGAGAAAGATGGAGAGTCCTAAAAAATGATTACAGGGATCTAGGCCAAAAGCTTAAGGCCAAGGTAGTATTTTCTGAAATACTACCAGTGCCATGCGCTACCGCAGGGAGACAGTCAGAGATCAGGGAGGTTAATGCATGGCTAAGAAAGTGGTGCAGGAAGGAGGGGTTTGGGTTTTTAGAGCACTGGGACTCCTTTTCTGAGAGGTGCCATCTATATTCTAGGGACGGATTGCACCTCAATGAAGAGGGATCTTCTGTGCTAGGGGGGAGAATGCTAAAAAGGTTGGAGGAGATTTTAAACTAGGATGGAGGGGGGAGGGGAATGAAACAGATAATGAACTAAATGGAATAGATGAGGATACAAGGTGGTATGGAGGTAGAATGGGGGCAAGTTCAAGTTTGACAAGCAGTGAGACACCCATAGTAAATACAGATAATACTAGAAAACTTTGAAAGACTAAACGAAGTGGGAGCAGAAAGGAAGGAGCAGATAAGATAATAGTACAGGCTGAAAAAAAACTTAAATGCATGCTTGCTAATGCAAGAAGCCTGACAGATAAAATGGGGGAGCTTGAATTAATAGCTGCAAGGGAGCAGTATGATATCATAGGCATTACTGAAACATTGTGGGATGAAACTCATGACTGGAAAATTAATTTAGAGGGTTATTCTCTTTTTCAGAAGGATCGAACAAATAGAAGGGGAGGTGGAGTATGTTTATATGTTAAACCGGATCTAAAACCTATTATAAGGGATAATGTCTATGAAGGAAACAATGAAAATGTAGAGACTTTGTGGATTGAAATTAGCAGTTGAGATAAAAGTATAAAGACAATGTTTGTGGGAATATGCTATAAACCACCAAATATCTGTGAGATTGAGGAAGCTAAAATACTTTTGCAAATGGAGAAGGCATCAAAACTGGGTCATGTTTGCATAATGGGTGATTTTAATTATCCAGACATGGACTGGGGCAATGAGATTAGCGTTACAACAAAAGGAAACAGGTTTTTGGGGGTGCTTAAAGACAATTATATGACCCAAATTATTGAGGAACCAACCAGGAGAGGGGCAGTTCTGGATTTGGTCATATCAAACAATGTAGAAGTAATAACAAATATTCAAGTCCTGGAACATTTGGGTAACAGTGATCATAACATGGTCTCATTTGAAATAAATTATCAAAAAACAGATTACTTGGGTTCAACAAAGACCTTAAACTTTAGAAAGGCAGATTTTAATAAACAGGTCTAATCTAGTAGTAATACAATAGGATGATGTTTTTGCAGGGAAAAAATGTAGAAGATAAATGGGCAGTCTTTAAAACATTGTTAGAAAAGCACACTTATCAGTGTGTATACCCTTGGGTAATAAGTATAAAACAAATAAGTCAAAACTAATGTGGCTAAATAAACAGGTAGGGGAGGAAGTGGATAAGAAGAGGAAGGCGTTTAGATTCTTTAAGTCAGAAGGGACAGAGACATCATATCAGAATTATAAGGAATGTAACAAAAATTGCAAAAGGGCAATCAAATTAGCAAAAATGGATAATGAAAAAAGGATTGCAATAGAAAGTAAGGTCAACCCTAAAAAGTTCTTTAAGTACCTTAATAACAAAAAAATGAGAAAAGAAAATATAGGACCATTTCAGTGTGAGATGAGTAGGCAGATTATTGGAGATAAGGAAAAAGCTGAGGTATTAAACAAATTCTTTGCCTCTGTGTTTACCAGGGAAGAATCAAGTTCAATAGTAGTGCCGCAGGAGGAAGCCACAACCTCCATATTAATGAACAATTGGTTAACTGAGGAAGAAGTTCATAAGCGACTTGAAAAAATTAAAGTAAGTAAGGCACCTGGCCCTGATGGCATACATCCAAGAGTTCTCAAGGAGTTAAGCTCAGTAATAGCAAAACCATTATATTTAATATTCAAGGACTCCATTTCCACAGGCTCAGTACCACAAAATTGGCGTAAAGCAGATGTGGTGCCTATATTTAAAAAGGGAGCTAGACCACAACCGGGAAATGACAGACCTGTAAGCCTGACTTCAATAGTAGGGAAACTACTTGAAGGTTTAATACGGGATAATATTCAGGAATACCTAATGGAAAACAAAATTATTAGTAATAGTCAGCATGGATTTATAAAGGATAGATCTTGCCAAACTAACCTTATTTGTTTCTTTGAGGAGGTAAGTAGAAATTTAGACCAGGGTAATGCAGTTGATGTGGTCTACTTAGATTTTGCAAAGGCTTTTGATACGGTTTCACACAAGAGGTTGGTGTACAAAATAAAGCAAATTGGACTCCGTAATAATATATGCACCTGGATTGAAACCTGGTTAAAGGAGGGTTGTCATAAATGGAACTTTTTCAGGTTGGGCTAAAGTCGTGAGTAGAGTACCCCAGGGATCGGTACTGGGACCCCTGCTTTTTAACTTGTTTATTAATGACCTTGAGGTTGGGATCGAGAGCAAAGTCTCCATCTTTGCTGATGATACTAAATTGTGTAAGGTAATAGAATCAGAGCAGGATGTAATTTCTCTTCAGAAGGACTTGGAGAGATTGGAAACCTGGGCAGGTAAATGGCAAATGAGGTTTAATACAGATAAATGTAAGGTTATGCATTTGGGATGCAAGAATAAAAAGGCGACTTACAAATTAAATGGAGATATATTGGGTGAATATGGATGGAGAAGGATTTAGGAGTGCTTGTAGACTGCAGGCTTATCAATAGTGCCCAATGTCATGCAGTAGCTGCAAAGGCAAACAAGATCTTATCTTGCATCAAACGGGCAATGGATGGAAGGGAAGTAAACATAATTATGCCCCTTTACAAAGCATTAGTAAGACCACACCTTAAATATGGAGTACAATTTTGGGCACCAATCCTAAGAAAAGACATTATGGAACTAGAGAGAGTGCAGAGAAGAGCCACCAAATTAATACAGGGGATGGACATTTTAACTTATGAGGAGAGGCTAGCTAAATTAGATTTATTTACATTAGAAAAGTGGCGTCTAAGAGGGGATATGATAACTATATACAAATATATTCAGGGACAATACAAGGAGCTTTCAAAAGAACTTTTCATCCCATGGGCAGTACAAAGGACTCAGGGCCATTCCTTAAGGTTGGAGGAAAGGAGATTTCACCAGCAACAAAGGAAAGGGTTCTTTACAGTTAAAATGTGGATTTCATTACCCATGGAGACTGTGATGGCAAATACAATAGATTTGTTCAAAAAAAGGTTGGACATCTTTTTAGATGGGAAAGGTATACATGGATATACCAAATAAGTATACATGGGAAGGATGTTGATCCAGGGATTAATCCTATTGCCAATTCTTGGAGTCAGGAAGGAATTAATTTTTCCCCTTAATGTGTTTTTTTGTTTGCCTTCCTCTGGATCAATAAGTAAGTATAGATATAGGATAAAGTATCTGTTGTCTAAATTTAGCATAGTTACATAGATACATAGTAGATGAGGTTGAAAAAAGACGTAGGTCCATCAAGTTCAACCTATGCTAAATTTAGACAACAGATACTTTCTTACTTCCTCCAACCTTAAGGGATGGCCCTGAGTCCTTTGTACTGCCCGTGGGATGAATAGTTCTTTTGAAAGCTCCTTGTATTGTCCCTGAATATATTTGTATATAGTTATCATATCACCTCTTAGACGCCTCTTTTCTAATGTAAATAAATCCAATTTAGCTAGCCTCTCCTCATAAGTTAGAATGTCCATCCCCTTTATTAATTTGGTGGCTCTTCTCTGCACTCTCTCCGGTTCCATAATGTCTTTTCTTAGGATTGGTGCCCAAAATTGTACTCCATATTCAAGGTGTGGTCTTACTAATGCTTTGTAAAGGTGCATAATTATGTTTACTTCCCTTCCATCCATTGCCCGTTTGATGCAAGATAAGATCTTGTTTGCCTTTGCAGAGTGCCCAATAGTGCATGACATTGGGCACTATTGCTAAGCCTGCTGTCTACAAGCACTCCTAAATCCTTCTCCATCAAGGATTCCCCCAATATACCTCCATTTAATTTGTAAGTCGCCTTTTTATTCTTGCATCCCAAATGCATAACCGTACATTTATCTGTATTAAACCTCATCTGCCATTTACCTGCCCACGTTTCCAGTCTCTTCAAGTCCTTCTGAAGAGAAATTACATCCTGCTCTGATTCTATTACCTTACACAATTTAGTATCATCAGTAAAGATGGAGACTTTGCTCTCGATCCCAACCTCAAGGTCATTAATAAACAAGTTAAAAAGCAGGGGTCCCAGTACCGATCCCTGAGATACTCCACTCACGACTTTAGCCCAACCTGAAAAAGTTCCATTTATGACAACCCTCCTTTAACCAGTTTTCAATCCAGGTGCATATATTATTACCGAGTCCAATTTTCTTTATTTTGTACACCAACCTCTTGTGTGAAACCGTATCAAAAGCCTTTGCTAAATCTAAGTAGACCACATCAACTGCATTACCCTGGTCTAAATTCCTACTTACCTCCTCAACGAAACAAATAAGGTTAGTTTGGCAAGATCTATCCTTCATAAATCCATGCTGACAATTACTAATAATTTTGTTTTCCATTAGGTATTCCTGAATATTATCCCGTATTAAACCTTCAAGTAGTTTCCCCACTATTGAAGTCAGCCTGACAGGTCTGTATTTTCCCGGTTGTATTCTTGCTCCCTTTTTAAATATAGGCACCACATCTGCTTTACGCCAATCTTGTGGTACTGAGCCTGTGGAAATGGAGTCCTTGAATATTAAATATAATGGTTTTGCTATTACTGAGCTTAACTCCTTTAGAACTCTTGGATGTATGCCATCGGGACCAGGTGCCTTATTTACTTTAATTTTTTTAAGTCGCTTATGAACTTCTTCCTCAGTTAACCAATTGTTCATTAATATGGAGGTTGTGGCATCCTCCTACGGCACTACTATTGAATTTGATTCTTCCCTGGTAAACACAGGTTGAACTTGATGGACCTATGTCTTTTTTCAACCTCATCTACTATGTAACTATGTAACTTCTGGATATGATTATGTGTAGGAACTGAAAAGGAAAGATTAGTAAATGGGGTGAGCGATGGACCACATAGCTTGAACCATAGACCATTTTAAATCCTAACAAAAATAAAAAAATGATTATGGATCATTTTAGTTATAATTAGATGTGCATACATTATTACTTGAATGTTTTGAATAACATGTCAACAGATGACATCACAAACAAAATGATTAATCTTTGATTTTACCCCTCTGCATGGTTTCACTTCGCAAATTAAACCAATATCCCAATGTTAATGTGCAATGACAAGGGTTGGTTATCTATAAGGCTCCTTGTTACCTAACCCATTAAGTGCAGTTTATTAAATTGAAAACAAATTATCAAACAGATTCAGAAATAAAGCAGAAGAAACTCCTATTTCTAACTAATGTTTTATTTCCTGTTTCATTATCTGTTACCTCAAATACGCCCTTCAAGACAACAATTGTACAGTATATAGAACAAATACATGGATATAGTATACGCAGCCATTGGTTAGCAGCTCTAAGAAAAAAAATGGAAAACTTAGAAGGATTAAGCAAACCATTGTATAGATTCAGACATTTATTTGCATCAAATATATCAGTTCAACACATGAATCTCTCCTTTTCCCCCCCAGTCACAATGGACATTACTAACTCAAACACACACTCTGCAGACAGACACACAAACTCTCCCTCCTCACTGTGTCAAGCACTGAGCTCTCTTGAGGAAGATTGAGGAGTCACTGTCTGGCTGCTGCCTCCTGTCCAATCACCGCCTCTGTCAGAACTGCTCTGATAAGTGAAAGCTGATTGGATGGAAAGAAAAACTTGGCAAGGTGCCACAAATTCCAGGTCATGGATTTCAATAGTACCTGGAATTTAAAGCTGCAGTTTAAGCTGCCATATGTGCATCAATACAATCTGCACACTGACAAGTGATTAGCTAAATTGCAGATCGATCCGATCTCTTGCAATCACTTGCTCGGGTTATTTAATTCAGTTCTTGCACAATATTGTGTGCAATGTAGTCCAGCAATATTATGTGACTGGCCAGTTACTAAATCCAATTGGTGCACTGCTAGAGAGAGGGCGGGGCTCAAGAGCCAGAGCCTGTCAGAAGGGGAAGGGGCTGTCACTTTGGAAATGCTTCCCACATTAGAAACATTAAAAATGTCTTAAACAATTTTTTTTTTAAATGCTACAAGTATTTTCTCATATTTCAGAACTGATTTATTAAATAAAAAACACATGTAGGATATTGCTTGAACTGTTGCGTTAACAGCTTTAGCCTATAATTAACTAATAATCCCTGAAGAACAGGGCATTATTGGCCGATAATGCCCTGTACTGAGGGGATTATTATTATGGGCCAAATGTATGCTTTTTTTCATAAATAATAGACACTTTTGTGTAGTTATATAGATTTTTTTTTATAAATTAAAGTAAAATTGTAAATACATTATAGCACCTCTATATACACTCACACTGCAGCTATCTATAGATATACACACACAGCAGCCCCTCCACTCTATATATACACCCACACTGTGCAGCCTCAACATAAACTCTGCAGCCCCCCTATGTAAACACAAACAACACACTGCAGCTCTACACACACACACACACACACTGCAAACACACACACACACACTGCAAACACACGCAAACACACACACTGCAAACACACACAAACACAAACTGCAGTTACAAACACAAACTCGACAGTGTGACGACTCAGGAGATTCCTTCCCCTCCTTGTCCCTCTCTCCCATCTCCTGTTGCCCCTTCTACTCCTTCCCACTCCTCTCCTTTACCTTCTACCTCTCTCCCCTTGCCGCAGCGTGTTCCCTGCAGGTCTCGCATACCTACGCGGTCCCTGAGTCCCTGCTACGATCCTCCCCGCTCCCTCTCTTCCGCGGTGCCCGCATTACCTTCCCCTGTGGTGCCGTCCGTCCCGTTGCCTCCTCTCTGTGTGGTGCCCGCGGTGTTCCGCGCGCCTGGTGACGTGTCTCAGCCCACGGAGGGCGCGCGCACGCGCTCCTCCGCTGGTCTCCCTGACCCACCTGCTCCCTCCTCTCTGCCTCTGCATGCCGTCTCGCGGTCGCAGGTCACGCGCGCATTCCCCTCCACTGGGCTCCGTGCCCCTCCTGGTCCTTCCCCTGCTCTATGCGGTCCGCCTCTGTGTTGCAACCTGTGCGCGCGCATCCCCAGCTTACAGAGGGCGCGCGTACATGCTCTTCTTATCCTGTTCCCCATGTCTCCGCCTCCCAAGCCCTATAGGCCATTCCCCTGACTGCCCCTTCTGTCTCCTCCTCTTCTCTCCCTGTCCTATCCCTGTCGTCTCCCACTTCTCTCTCTACTCCTCCCCTCTCTCCTATTGGTATGCCCTCCTTTATAACCCCTGTCTGTCCACTTCTTCCCCGCTCTGCATAGTTCCTGTTTCCCTGTGTGTACCTGACCTATGCTGTGCTCCCTCTGTGTTCCTGTTGTTTCCTGCTTCTGTGTTATCTTGGATTTCCCTGGCTTTGACCCCTGCTTGTCCTGGACTTCTCTGCTACCCCTCTGAACCCTGCTACGCATACCACCACGCTTACCTCTGGCTTCCTAGGACCTGGCTTATACTCTGACGATTCTACCCTCTGGACTCCTGAACATTGGCACACGGATACGACTATTCTTACCGACATCCCCAAGCGTTGCAAGTATAATACTAACACTCTTCCAACAGGCCCAGCAACGCTATACCACACTCCGGGCTTGCTCCCACTGCTGTGGGTGTGTGTATCATACCGTTCCCACCTCAGTTCTGGGGTCTAGCCAGGTCTGCCTGCATACAGGCCAGACAGACAGACACACACATACAAACTGCTGCTACACACATACAAACTTTGCAGACAGACACACAATCTCTGCAGCTATACATACACACACACACACTGCTGCTACACACACACAAACTCTGCTGCTACACATACACACACACACAAACTGCAGCTACAAACACAAACTCTGCAGCTATACACACACACACACACACAAACGGTAGCTCCATACACACACAAACGATTGCTCCACACACACAAACTGTAGCTACACACACATATAAACTGTAGCTAAACACACAAACTCGGATTCTACACAAACGCACACAGACACACACACATACTCTGCAGCTACAAACTCAAACATACACTCTGCAGACAGACATACAAACACAAACTCTCCCTCCTCACTGTGTCTTGTGCTGAGCTCTCTGCACTGATGGATGTGGAGGAGTCACTGCCTGGCTGCTGCCTCCCGTCCAATCACCTCCCATGTCTGAGAGCTGTTCTGACAAGTGAAAGCTTGTTGGCTGGAAATAAAAACCTGTCAAGGGGCCAAGAATTTCGGGCCATTGCTGAATTAAAAATTTCCTTGAATTGTAACCAATCAGAAAGCAGGGATTTCAATAATGCCCAGAATTTATCAACTTTAGCCTATAATAGCATGCACCCCACATTTTTAACGTGGCAATGCCTAGTAAAACCAAATGATCTGTCCATTATCCTGTATGAAACAGTGGCCAGTGGTAGATTTTCTTTCTTGAAGAACCAATAATATATTACAATATTTTTTTCTTTTGCCCCATTTTATAACAAACTTCATAATGAATGCAGATGCCCCTAGCAAAAGCAGCATATGTTGTATATTCCATGGTATTTGTGACTGTACTATTCCTATTCAGCTGTTCTGGCCTATCTTTGAAAATCTAACACACACATTTAGGGAGTAATTCTATATTGTCGGGGGCGGCCATTCGGACTTTTTATTATCCCTATTCCTCTTATCCCTTGGTACGTCCTGTACCACTGTAGCTGGAGGACCATCAATTTCCCCTGCCCTGCACTTTTTTTTTAATTCCCCCAAAACAAACTGTGCTCAAAAAAGCAGATATGGGAATAAAACAGATATAAATCTGTTTATTCCCATATCTTCTTTTTTGAGCAAAGTTTTTTTGGGGCGGGTGTGTTTAATGCTGAACCGTTTTGGGTTTTCTCAGAAGTATCGCTGGGAGCTGGCAGGCAGATGGCTACAGCTTGTGTTGGCATTTCAGAAGCTGCGTTTTAAGCAAGACTGAGTAGCAGATTACAGGGAGCAACATTCATTCTTTTACAGTGAGGTATTGTATGCAAACCTAAGAATATATCACTCTATATATCACTAGAGGGAGCACGTCCCCTTTTCTCACATATTTTTCCCCTATACTCAGAGGTGATACAAATTTTATTACCAACCCTATCCCCAGAGGAAAAAATGCTGCTGCAATGGCGGTCACAGCCCTTGGTGAATTTAGACAAACCAAGCGCAATTAGTTAAAATAAAAAGTCATTTATTTAATTAAAAATAGACAACCACAGTGTAGAAAAACTCTGACGCGTTTCGTCCTGAAAAAAGGACTTTATCAAAGAGTAATAATCTACCACACAGGTGATCGTTAAATAGGTATAGCCACAATCCGATTGGATAAAGCACGGGAAGTAAGTTTGTGAATACACATGTGCTAGTTAATGAATCTCATCACAGCATATATAGTGACATCTTGTTGCAACTCCAGGTCGGATATACCCATGTAAAGTCCCTCTCTGTATGGTAAACAAACAACATAAAACACATATTATTGAATACTGTATATCATGAAATGAAGTAAAACAAAACCTTACTTAAGAAATCATGACAAGACAATACAAAAAATATAAAACAAAGATGGCAATGCATGATGTCAAAAGAAAATTGCAAAAGCTAACAAACTTAATAGCAACAATAATATATGAACCAAAAACTATGTATAATGAAGTAATACAAGGAAAATAATAATGAAACCATTATAAATAAATATGGAGAAAGGAAATTACTTATAACAATTATGACAATATATAAAAAAATTATGACATGCAATAAAATTAATTATTGCAAAGAAGCATGATAATAAATATTTGAAAAATAAGAATAATCATAACAACCAAAAATTGATTAATAAATAATATCTTTGAACATCATGATGGAGATAGGAATCAGTCAAACTCTGTCTACAAGTGATATACCTTGGATACCCCTCCAAGGGGGCTCAACCCTTCAAAAAATGCTTAAGTCCTTTTTTCAGGACGAAACGCGTCAGAGTTTTTCTACACTGTGGATGTCTATTTTTAATTAAATAAATGGCTTTTTATGTTAACTAATTGCGCTTGGTTTGTCTAAATTCACCGAGGGCTGTAACCGCCATTGCAGCAGCATTTTTTCTATTCAAACAAACCGGCTGGAACACGCCGTTTCCGCGTGGTATCGGAGCATTCGTTGGATTCATATCAGCATCACTCGGCAGTCATCAGGATTGAACTGTGAGTATCTGCCATCTGATTTAGTTGTGTGGGACACAGGGTGTCAGTGAGGGTAGCAGTTGCGGGGCTCAGTGATTTACCCTGACACACGCTTTTTAGCGTGTCCATTGGTATCTCTATCTTGCTTACTGTTTACTAACCCTGCACCCTGAGTGAGTCCGATCACATATTAAGAGTGTTAAAAGCCTAAATCAGGTTATACAGCTCATACACACAGTCTCAATCTCATCAAACTAAGAAGTAAAAGATTATTCCACTTTTTCACTGCTATTGTTCTTTTCACCTATCCCCAGAGAAAACCAGTACTTAAGTATTATGATGCAGAATACTACAGTCACTGACTCACTTTTCCTATCCTACCTGTATTTCCTTTGCCTTTAACACAGAGCTGTTGTTACCAGGAGTATGAGATTAGGACTGGGAGTAGAGTGCTTTTCAGTGTAGAGTCAGTGGGGAGGATGAGGAAGAAGGCTAGTTTGGCATTGGCTGGGAGGTTGTTGCAGAGAGAGAGATATTAAAGTGGAAGAGAGAGGGATGTGCAGAGAGAAAGATGACGGGGGGAAAAAGGAAGTGGAAATTGGAGCAATAATCTGCATACTTGAAAATGTTCACTTTTTTTTTTACTGTTTGTTATCACAATAATAAAGGCAGTTAACGCTCCCTTGTTTCCACAATAAAATTACAGCATTCTTGTACAAAAAAATAAAAATACCACTTGTGGGCACATTCGCATGTCTCGCAGGTCTGCAGCCCTGTCTTTCCCCATTGTCTGTTGGCATATAATGCTTCCACTTCAGCCAGGGATTCTGGATAATGATATGCAAACGAGCACACTGTACAAAAAAAAGAACATTGCAATGCTGCTGCTGCTGATTACTTTGTATGTCCTCATACAGTGGAAGGGGATTGATTATATTTGAGTTTGCTGAAGTTCTTCATTAGGTGAGACAACAGAAAACAATACTGGAGCCACCTCCTCGATACCTATGGCTGCTCACTCTAATTGAAACACTGATATCATTAGTTAAAAAAATCATTACTATGTTAAAAAAACGATAAGCAGTATACTAAATCTTATTGTCTTTAAGCTACATGTTATCTAAGGAGAAGGTGCTGAGAACCTATAGAGAATACCCAGCATTATTAAACAGTGCAGAAAGATAAAGTTTCATAGGAAGGAAAAATGTGGTTTTGATGTTTAGCGCCTGAAACGTTCGTATGAGTTTTTCAGTGAATTTCGGATGAATGGAGTAACCACATTTGATATTGGGATTAGTAATACAGTGAAATACACATGTTACATGAACACAGTGGTAGAAAAACTCCCTTAATAAAGAATTCTATGGAGTTCTGCCTCCTCTCTGCCACACAATAGAGCGTGTTCTTGTATTTAATTGAATGAGTGATAGGATAACTTTGGTCTACAATTTTACGGTTCTCCGTTTAGAAAATTGTACCTTGGTTTTTGGATTACTCGAAGTATAAATCCTGGCAACGATCTGGAAGTCCATCTCACATTTTAGATTGTTACAATTTTCGTGAAGACTTTCAGTGCTGGTCAATTTCTGTTGTATTGCATAAGGCCCTCCAAGCAATGGTGAGTTAACATTGCTTGAAAATTGTTCGATAGATCACCTTTTACCTGTTCTTTTTTTATTACAGGTAGTGTACTACAAATGAGAGCTGAAGGAAAGACCCAAGATCACCACTGCTGATTCCTGATTGCTTAGAATTTTAAGTCACTGAATATCAAAACCTTTGGATAATTACAGGATTCGACTTCTGTTTTTTTAATGATATTATAAGCAAAAAAAACTATCCATTCCTAACCAATTGTCTGCTCAAGCAGAAATCAAAACCCAATCAATAAACTTATAATTGCTTATTCTTTTCACTATGCTGTTTTAACATGTTATATAACCTTTTTACTGCGGGGCTGCAGCACATTGCTTTGCAGCATGATACAGTCTATGGTAGTGAATGATAGATATATTTAACTAACATTTGGCTGCAGGAAGGTACAGATTAGGCAATATGTTTCATGGTATCACATTGTATTAATGGAAATTTTACTTCAGAAATTTATTAAAAAACATGAATATGTAAAGTATTTTTTTCTAATATCTCTACGTTCAGCTGTCAATAATAATTAATTGCACTAGCAGTTCTTTTGTAGTTCTAATGAAATAAGAATATTGATTTTAAAATGCATATCCAGCAGTAGCCCAAATACAATATGTTACCAGTAACTCCTTTAGTGTAGGGCAAGGGCCGTTAATTAATTGCATAGCTATGAAGAGGTTAAACAAATGTTGAAGACCTCCTCAAACTCTAAATAACATGTTTTTACTAGAACAATGCAACTAAGCTTTAAAATGTCAAAGGCACTAATAAAGAAACTATTTGCACATTCATTTAGCTGGTTTATGTAAATTGTCAACATTGTGAAAGTAAATAGGGGATTTCTGTATGCAAGGAAGAAATCTTTTTGGAACAAACACTGGTCCTTCAACCTGTGGTCACTTTTGGGTCCAGGTATCAATCTTCTTGATGCAAAACATGCTAAAATGGGTCAACATTGTACATCCAATTTCTAAAAATAAAAATGGGGGTCTAGAATTTTTAATTGCGGGCTCTAGATAGATTTTGAAATGTCATTTTGATGTATTGTGAATAAGCGTCATCTGCTACAGTAAAATGCTAAAATAAATTGGTTCCTTTTAATAATCTGCATATTATAACTGCTTTTTTTAATATACAGATACTTGGGGTCATCTACTACAATATAAGATGATAAACAAACAATAGTCTTAACTTAATTGGTTCAATTTGTATGAAGTTTTCATCATTTACAAGTAAAGTACTTAACTTTCATGCAATAATCTTTAACTTTTTATGGGACTTCTGGGCTTTTTCATAGGATTTGACAAATGCGAGAGAGTATGTACTGTATGCTAGCTTAAGACTATTTAGTGTTAATGTAGGTACTCAGTTATCTAATAATAGACATTGCACTGCAAGAATCAATGCAATAACAAAAACTAGAAGCAACAAAGCAAACCTCATAGGCAGTGTACTCCTGATTTACCTTTTATAATTTTCATAGTAGTATCACAAATGAAATAAATATATCACAAGATGGCATTCTGTTTTATCATATATAAAAAAACTTGCATAATAAAAATAACTGTTACTGTGTCTTATTTAGTTCTAAAGACTCAAATCTTATTTTTATCCTGCTTAATAGCAATATATTGACTGGTAGTACATATATAATTTGGACTATTGTGCAGTTAGCAGTATAATACATTGGGCGCATAAGACATTTTGATGAACATTATTCCCTCTAATGATGACCTCAGATGTATAACTTTCAGGGTAAATTCCTATACTACGAAAGACAAAAAAAGCCTAATTCTACATTTAACTTGACATATTATATAGTTAAATATGTATCTGTGTATCTTCTCAATAAAATTAAATGACCATGGTTTATGAGACGATAAACAGCATATTATTGTATTGTACAGGCAGTCCTCATTTTACAACGCTTCGCTTTACAACGAATGGCTTATCCAATGCTATGCAACGCATACCTATGTTCATTTTTACAATGCCAAAACGGCTTATACAACGCTTTGCAAAGTTGTTTGTGTATATAATATTTATAATATATTATACTATATAATATATTATTATATTTTATGTTATATTATATATCTAATACAGTATATACACAATATAATTGATGTGTGTGCTGCGTATCTTATTGACTGCGTAAAATATTTGGTGTATTTTAGTGTTAAAAATGCCTTCAGGAACGGAACCTTTCATTTAAACAGTGTTCCTATGGGAAAACGTGTTTCGCTTTAAGACGTTTCGCTATCCAACGCCATTTTGAGTAACATTGTGTCGGATAACCGAGGACTACCTGTATGTCTTTATTTATATAGCGCCATTAATGTACATAGCGCTTCACAGTAGTAATACGCGTGTAATCAGATAAATAACAGATAATATAAATAACAGGTAATGGGAATAAGTGCTTCAGACATAAAAGTAACATTAAGGAAGAGGAGTCCCTGCGCCGAGGGGCTTACAATCTAATTGGTAGGTAGGGAGAACATACAGAGACAGTAGGAGAGCATTCTGGTAAGTGCATCTGCAGGGGGGCAAGCTTTATGTATCATGTGTCCAGTATTATCCACAGTGCTAGTCATATGCTTCTTTAAGCAAGTGGGTCTTAAGGTGGGTCTAAAAGGTGGAAAGAGAGGGTGCTAGTAAGGTATTGAGGGGAAGGGCATTCCAGAGGTGCGGGGCAGTCAGCGAAAAAGGTTTAAGGATGGGAGAGGGCTTTAGATACAAAGTGGGTAGAAAGAAGGCATCCTTGAGAAGAACGCAAGAGTCGGGATGGTGCATAATGAGAAATTAGGGCTGAGATGTAAGGAGGGGCAGAAGAGTGTAAAGCTTTAAAAGTGAGGAGTAGAATTGTGTGTGAGATGCGGGATTTGATTGGAAGCCAGGAGAGGGATTTCAGGAGGGGCGACGCGGAGACAGATTTAGGAAAGAGCAGAGCGATTCTGGCAGCAGCGTTAAGGATAGATTGTAAGGGAGACAGGAAGGCCAGAGAGCAGGAGGTTACAGTAATCAAGACGGGAGAGAATGAGGGCCTGAGTCAGAGTTTTAGCAGTCGAGCAACAGAGGAACCGCCGTGTCTTAGTGATATTGCGGAGGAAAAAGCGACAGGTTTTAGAAATGTTTTGAATGTGAGAGAGGAGTCGAGTGTGACCCCTAAGCAGTGTGTTTGGGCTACTGGGTGAATGATCGTACTTCCAACAGTTATGTGGAAGGAGGTAGTAGGGCCAGGTTTGGGAGGAAGTATAAGGAGCTCTGTTTTTGCCATGTTGAGTTTAAGGTGGCGGAGGGCCATCCAGCATGATATAGCTAAATACGTATATAGTTAAATACCTATCTCCCCTTATGAGATATCATTGGATGATATGACTCTGGGATTTTTTGTTTGCCTTCCTCTGGATCAATAAGTAAGTATAGATATAGGATAAAGTATCTGTTGTCTAAATTTAGCATAGGTTGAACTTGATGGACATACGTCTTTTTTCAACCCCATCTACTATGTAACTATCTAAGTTGGATATAGCACTAGAGGTCACAATCCTAGTAGCAGACTTTTTGACACTATATATTATTTATTTATTATTTACCAGGAAGTAATACATTCAAAGTTACCTCTTGTTTTCAAGTATGTCCTGGTCACAGAGTTATGACAAATACATAGTTACATTAAGTGAACAGGGTTATACATTATGCATAAATACATACCATGAACAGTTTAACATATTTTATGTATTAGGCTTATGAAACGGTTACAGACCAGATTAAAATGTGACATGGCTTTAGTTTTGAAAGAATTTAGACTGATGGTGGCTTTGAGAGTCTCTGGTAGATTGTTCCAGGTGTGAGGTGCTCGGTAAGAGAAGGAGGCGTGGCCGGATACTTTGTTGAACCATGGGACAGTAAAAACGATGTCTGTGGAACGGAGCACAACCTCAACAGGACAGGAACAAAAGAATCATGACAGAGTAACTCCCATAAAAATAGTATTTATTCAGCTCACATAAGCAATAACAGGTTTAAAAAAAACACCTATGCGTTTTGTGCTCCTGCACTTGATCAAGATGAGGACCGTGAACAAGCATTTAGAGTCAGATCTGAGGTGATAAGTGCTATGTGTGGTAGGGGTGAGGATCTTGATCAGATACGTGGGTAGCTTGCCCAGAATGTATTTGAAGGCAAGACAGGAAAGATTAATTTTGCGCCTAGACTCAAGTGATGACCAATTGAGTTATTTGCGCAGTGATGTGTGTTGTAGTTACATTGGAGGACAAAGCGTCATATTGATTTGTAGAGGATGTCTAGTTTGCTAAGGTCAGTTTGGGGTACTGTACCATAGACTATGTGCCCATAGTCTATCACTGGCATTTTTGACTTTCTGACCAGTGGGCTTAGGGAGGATTTATTCCTATAAAGTACACCTAGATTGCCATTGGTTTTGGATGTCCGGGTATCAATGTGCAACCGCAATGTTAAATTGGAGTCAAACCATATGCCCAAATATTTAAAACTTGTAATGGGCTAGGATGGTATTAGAGCTGGTTCTGATCTGAAGCTCTGTCATTTATCTCTTTAAAAATGTAGCTCTGGTCCCAAATACCAATGTTAGTCTTGTCAGTGTTTAAAAACAGTTTGTTTTGGGAAATCCAATTTTCAATTTTCAAGTCTCAATAAATCAGATTTGAAGTACGTATTCAACCTCAGAGAGGCTAGGGCTCTGTATTAAAGCTCCCTTAAAAGCTGTAGGAAGATCGTCCATGTGGATGATACAGCTGCGGCTACACTTACTCTCAGGCGGCCTGCACCGCGGGTAATTTAAAACCCCGTGCAGACGCGGCCGTTTTATTTTTCCGGCGCCGCAGGCGCTTCTATTGTTCAGCGCCATTAGGCGCTGATTGGAGAACCGGCCGCACGCGGCCGTGAGATGCGGCTGGCGCGCGGCCAATTCCGGCCGGGAAAAGAAAAAGCTGAGAAAAAAAAGCGGGTAAGCGTTAGATTAAGCTTAGGCGCGGCTGTAAGAAGGTTTTACGTAAAACCCATTTTAAATCTGTCGACTGCAACACTTATATTAGCTGGAGCAGTTGTCATCATCCACAATGGACCTCCAACATTCCCTCGGGGCAGTTCATTAGAATACGTAAGAACTGCTCAGATATTGAGGTCTTTGAAGAGCAATCTGCTATGCTAGAGCGAAGATTTTTGGAGAAGGATTATGCACCTCTTGATCTTGTTGAGGCGAAACAACGAGTGAGGGAAACTGATAGAAGCCAACTTTTAAAGTCACATCCGCGAAAAGAGATGAAGTCCAATTTTATTCCCTTCATCACTCAATTTAATAGCAAACATTTTAGATTAACAAAATTCTTAATAAACATTGGCACATTTTAAAAGGTGATCAGTTCTTGAAGTTTTTTTTGGCCAGATCGCGCCCAGGTTGTTTACACCAAGGCACGCAATATTAAAGATAAAGTTGCTCCGAGTTTGTTGAAGCCCATACCAATTAATGATACATGGTTAGGCCAAAAACCTAAAGGCTTTTTTAAGTGTACAGGTTGTTAAGCCTGTAAATTCTGTAATTCTGATTGCTTCTCTTCCCATGTGACCAAGGAAGTAATTAAAATGAATACATTTATTAACTGTAAAAGTACTTCAGTAATTTATTTATTACAATGCCCTTGTGGTCTGCAGTATGTGGGCCGCACTATTAGACTTCTCTGGGTAAGAGTTTTGGAACATATTAGGAACATTGTGAATGGATTGGAAAATCACAGTATTCCTTTATATTTTAAAAAGTTTCATGACTCAAATCCGGAAGGTCTGTTACCTTGGCATTGTACAGTCACTATGCATTGAAGGGGAGGCAATCACATCCAGGAGATTTCTCAAAAGGAAACCTGGTTACACAAACTGCGTACACTTAAATCATGGGGTCTAAACATTGCTATAGATCTGGCTTCCTTTTTGCACTGATTTCGTTTTTGTATATATTTATATACAGTATGCATATGTAACTTTTGGTGCCTTTTAATTACTTTTTTTAATTTAATTTTTAAAGTGAATTTTTGGAAAGTATCATATATGTATTGAGGGTCTTCTTTTTATTCATTTAAGGTTGCTTGTAAAATTTGGTGTTCTCATAACTATAAATTGTCCGTTTGTGTATTGATTATGTATGCTGCTACTTGTAATTGTATGTGCTGAGCCTATAGGGCTCAGCCTGCGCCGTGACGTCCCTTCCCCCTCCCATTGTGGGGACTATTTAATAAGGGCATATTGCGCCATATCCTTACACCCCTGAAGAAGTCCAGTCATTCGGATGAAACGCGTAGGGTTATCACAACTTGCGCTGTGACCCGTGAAGCAGTTTGGACTCTCTGCCTCGCAGACAGCTGGTTCCTGTATGTCTCCCCGCTGAAAGCTTCAAATCTCGCGCTGACGCTGGTTACGGAGCCGGGAATTCCCTCCCTTACCAGTGGAAGACTGAAGGAGAAGGTCCGTGACGTCAGGCGCCGCCAGAGTGCGGAAGTGAGAGACACGAGGAGAACTCTATTCAGCAGAGCTGAGCAGAGCTGCGTCGTTCCTGAACCCAGAGTGGTTAAACTGCTGTTTTATATCCTGGCAATGTAAAGAAGGTTAAGGCTGCACTCCACAAATAAGATAAAACATATACAGTTTACCGGTGCTGCTAGTTCAAGGGGGCTCTCTCTGGTTCCATGTTTGATGCTGATGAGGGTGGAGGGTGGAGGAGACCACTCACACAGGGGCTGCTGGGGTGTCACCGGGAACCTGGCTCTTAAACCCCATCAACTGCGTCTTGGTTAACAGTGTTTGTGTTAATAAAGTTTGTTTAAAGTTTTTTGCATTTGTTAATCATAGCCAGTGACGTATGTTTTCGGGACTCTAACCCCGCCCCCGTTGGTTCCCTATTGGACAATAGAACTAAGGGGTTAGCCAATGAGGCACGATCGCGGGATATATAGCTTTTACCTGAATCCACTCATTATTAGTCCCTGAAGAAGAAACGTTCCGTTTCGAAACGCGTAGGACAAGGTTTACTAGTGTTCTAGCCTCTTACTAGCACCCTACTGCACGACTTTGACTGTTTGTGAGTGGCGCCGAAATCCCCGTGGTGACGTCACGATCCAGGAAGCGCTTCACACGGAGGAAAGTGCTGGCGCCCAGCTGATGCCAAAGACTGCCCTGCTGAAGCACTGCAGGAATCAGCATCTCCCAGGAACAGCAGAGGTTGTGCACCAATCTCAATAGGACCCTGCAAAATCGAGGACAGCAGCATCACTCCTGCAAGGACACCCTTTCTGGTCTCCGGAGGCGTTGGGTAAAATATCCCGAAACTGCTCGTTAATATTGTATTTGATGTACGCACAATACTCACCCATTTATTATATATGTCAATAATATTTTGTAATGCACTATGAGCGTTGTGCGCTGTGTCTTTTTTGTATCCATTTGCTAGCTCCAGGGGGTTTCTGAGCCCCCCCATTCCACCACAGCTGCAGACGCTCAATCCTAGTTAAGTTATTTATTTATTCATTTATTTCACATATCCTTCACTTTATCACGTCACGATTTAGTTTTTGCGCACTATTACCTTTCTTTGTTCAGTTCAAGGAAGTACCTGCCAGGCAAAATCCAAAGTACACTTAGGAAAAAAGGGATCCAGCGCTCCACGGGTTTCTAAATAAACAAATTTATTGTGCCACACAACGTTTCGACCAACAGGTCTTTCTCAAGTGACTATGCATTTATTCTACTAGGTTTTATATCCTGGAGCATGTGAGTGGACTGGAGCTCCCTGCTCTAGTTTTGTTTGTTTATTAAAACTGTTGCACAATTTTTCTTTTCTTTTTATACACATGCTGCATGCATTGTGACCTGATTTCCTGTGAAATACTATTTCCACCTGTGAGAGGCGTTCTTGCGCTTCGTGTACTCCTCCAGATGCAGCTCTGTGCAGCTCTTCCAGACTGCTGGAGTGACATTGTGCTCATTAAGCAAACACAAATTAGTACAATTTGGCATTTTTTTACCGAACAATAAAAAATGATTTTTCTTAGTGAATACCGTTTTTACACAAATTTCATAGCGTGCGGTAGGAACATGCAAACCCAATCGATAAGTTCATTGCATTACCGAAGTTTAGTGAATGGGTCCCTATATCTGTAACCTTCCAGACTACAGCTTACTATCATTAGGTGTGAATCCCACATACAGTATCACCAGCTTCATCGATGTAAATGACATGATCAGAGAGATATGGCTGGGAATGGTACATGAATAAATAGTTGGGTAGGATGGGAACCCTTTGAAGCATGTCTTATTCTGCATTGTTCAGTTCAGTGCAGTTTCACTGGAGCCTCTGTGGAAGTCCCAGGAGCTTCACTGAGACTTCTCTTGGCTGAACATGCCCTTCACAATTCTTTTCAGCGCCTCTGTGTTTCTTCTGTAAACCCCAGGACCTTCACACATCAATATGCGTTCTCTCAATGGCTTGGACATCCCTACTTAACTGAAGGCATATTATTGGCCAATTTATACACCCCGTTAGTGAAAGTTCCAGAGAAAAACGTGACTGGTGTCTTGCCACATGACGTCAACAATGTTGCAATTAGTATGTTCCGGAGATGTGGGAGGAAATACAGCACACCTCATACCCAGAATGACCCCATTAATGTCTAACCCTATAGTGTTTCCATGTAACAGTATAAATGGGAAATGCTGCACACCAATGAATGAAAATAATAAAAAACAAAGTTACAGATCTACCGGTGCTCCTGGTCCAGGAATCTCTGCGCAATATTCCAATTAATCTGGATAAATAGAAGAAGCAGGGCACTGCGGATTTCTATCTAGCTAATTTATTGACATTAGATTAACGTTTCGACCTCACAGGGCCTTTTCCAAAATGAATGGCATGATACAAAAAAAACACAAAGTCCCAATAAATAGACTCGGCACCAGATGTCCCACATTGATCCTGATCGATGTCATCATAATCCTGCACCGTTCATCTCCTCATGGATGTCGCATCACTCTGATCTCGTGGTCGAATCATCCACAATCATCTCCTGGGGTTAATCCTCCCTTCTTATTGGTTCCTGTGATTGCTGTGTAGATTTGCATTTCAATGTAACAGTACATCTACTCTTGAATTATGTCCTGCTTACTTACTGAAAACTATGTATAGACGTGTGGTTCAAGTACACAATATGTAACTGAAAAACACCACAGTACTCTACTTATCCTAACATGCTATGTTGTATATTTTATTTTAGCTTGTTTTATTTACACAAGGTCTATGCAAATGCAGTTATTTAAAGCAAAGTACTGTATTGCTAGATGGGTGCAACTAGGCACTACCAAGCAATCAATTTGAATGGGCTAGTTTTGTTTGTTTTATCCATAAACTATAGCTGTGGCTCAGTACTCTAATGCAGGGGTGCGCAAAGTTTTTAACTTGCGCACCCCCCTGCCTGCATATCTCCCGGCTCGCGCCCTCCTCGGCTCCGGCGTCAAATGACGTAGCGGGGTCATGTGACGTCACATTGCCATGACGTCACGTGACCCTGCCGCATCATTTGACGCAGGTTACCATGGAGACGCATCACCAAAGATAAGGTAGGAGAGGCTGCAGAGGCCTCACGTGGTCCCCCTGGCATTTAATTTAAATGCCTTGGGGGAGAGCGCGGGACCTCTGTAGCTGCCGCGCCACCCCTGGAAATTCTCCTGCTCCCCCCACTTTGCGCACCCCTTCTCTAAAGCACAATAGAATGAGTGAGGAACATTGGACACTGTGGCCTGGGGCGTTCAGAGGGAAAGGCCTTGTTTCCTATAGCTGTACAGTTAGTGTAGTGAAATTGCTTGGTTGGGAATGGCGGTGGTCTACTGAAAGGGGGAGATTGCTGTGCTTTTTTGCTTAAGAAATATTTAATAATGTGAGTGTTTGACACAGCTGACTTTTGCCCGTTTGATGGTGAATGTGAAAAATAAAACTTTTTTCCAGTAGTTTGCGATCATAATTCTAAACGTTAAAATGTTTAATGCACTGTAACATACTGTGCAGTACAGTTAGTGATTGTGAACCGATGGCCTGCAAGTGAAGTATTTGTTCACTCCTGCCCTGTAATTGATTTGTAACCCCTGCAATCTACTGTAAATGTGACTAATTTCCCATTGAACATGTACTGCACTTTAAAATGGGCACCGTGCCCAATAAACTGACAACACATCATAAATTGTTTACCCATTTCTTTATTGAGGTAGAGGTTGTTCTGGAAGACAAATTGCATCTTTAATATTTTACTTAAAATGAAAAGATTTTTAGATAGATCAGGAAGCAGAGGAAAGACCCCATTAGTAAATATCCAAACAAAAAACATGACAAAATAAAACACCTGGAGACCCTATAACCCAATAGAGAGGGAATATTCATTCTATTCAGGAGTACACTCCTCCTTCTCTAGAATAGATGCAATCCTAGTGGGCAAAGGGATGCTAAGCAAAATCTCTAAAACGGAAATTAGTGAGATTACTCTGTCGGACCATGCCCTGATACTAATTGAAATTGACTTTGGTATTGTCAGGATTGCCTAGACCTCCTGCCTAGCCATAGCTTCCTTGTCCACTGGGTGTGCTGCTGCCTTCTGTTGGCTCTGGGTTCCTCTGTCTGTCTGTCTGTCTTCTTGTTGCTCCTGTCTCTGTCCTTATAGCTTGCTTCCTGTCTGTTGGTTTTGCCTTTGCTTCAAGTTAGACTCCCATGCACATGCCTGTCTTTGATCCTGATCTGTTTATGTACCTGTACCTGTACCTGTACCTGTACCTGTACCTGTACCTGTACCTGTACCTGTACCTGTACCTGTATCTGTATTGTAGTCTGCTCACAGTAAAGGTCCTTGCTAGTAATCTGGCTTGTCCCTGGTTATTCCTGCTCCCGGTCTCAGTCCCTGCTCCCTGTTCTCAGTCCCTGTCCCGCCCCGCCTATCCTGTTCCAGTCTCCTCGTTGCCGACCTCTGCTTGTTACCTGACTTCGCTACCTGCCGCCTGTCTCGGACCCCTGCTTGTTACCTGACGTCGCTACCTGCCGCCTGCCTCGGACCTCTGCTTGTTTACTGACTTCGCTACCTGCCGCCTGCCTCGGACCCCTGCTTGTGACCCCTACTTCGCTTCCTGCTGTTCCGGCCACCGAGATCCTACCCGCCACAGGAGTCTCCCGTGACAGAAAGCAAAGGCCACTTCTGGATCTCGCTGGAACAGATTCTTCTTCGGCCTGCACCCTTTCCTGCCTGCTGCAACAGACCACATCCGCATGGTTGAAGATAAGTACTTTCGTTTCTTTTTTGGAAATCCAAGTTGGGATTTTGAAAGGTTTTTTTTTTGTTGCTGCTAAGTGTTCTGCAAGAATTATTGCGTTCATAACAAAAAAACATTTTTTTCTGAGACTAGAACTGTTGCTGCAAGAGACTATTGCAGTTTTCTTTGAGATTTTTATTTTTGTGCAGTGTCTGGGTTAACCCTTGCAGTACCTGTTGCCACCTTTTAGACTCTGACTTTTCATTTCCTGGATAGGCTTGTCTCTGCATCACTGGTTGGACCATTGCTGTTCACAGGCTTCTCATTTCAAAAGACAAGAGTGCTTCTATTATTTTGTTACTGCATACTGTGATTTTTCCTGCAATCTGTAGTTTTTCATATGATTGGTTCTAAGGTTTCAAGTTCCCCTAAAGTTTGTTTCTCTGCAACATATGATATCCCTACGCCTGATATCAAAGGTTTCAGATTTGACTGCAGGGTTCTCTGTCTGATATTCCTATGTCAAAAGTTTCAGATCTAACTACAAGTTTTATCTGTATTAGTTTCCTGCTGTCTATGATATTTCTATGCCTGATATCAAAAGTTTCAGATTCAACTGCAGGTTTTCTTTGTCTATATGGTATCCCTACGCCTGATGCATAAAGATTTAGATGTAACTGCAGGTTTTCTCTCTCTGTATGATATCCCTACGCCTAATGCCTAAAGGTTTCACATTCAACTGCAGGTTTTTTCTGTCTGTATGATATCCCTACGCCTAATGCCTAAAGATTCAGATATAACTGCAGGTTTCTCTGTATATGTTTTTTCCTTGCATTTATATCTCTGTGACTGATGTTAAAGTCTCAAAGGGTCAGCTCTCCTATCTTGTGTCTAATATTCCTGTTGTTCATCTTCTGTTTTAAAAACACATTTCCTCTTTACTTGTTTCTTGGGAAGTGTGGTTTAATTATGGCTCCCACTCAAACAGTCTTGAGCAGTAATTGTGAACACAGTACCACTGATTCTTCATAACTTCTCAAAGCAAGGAAGAAGAAGAAAAAGAAGGGAGGCATTACTGTGGAAGTTGCAGAAGGAATTAAGAATGAAAATTTAACCTCAGAGTCTGCATTTGATGAAAGAGATATGCTGCAGCTTAAGGCAACTCACAGACGTATCCCAAGAATAGTGGAAGAGAAGAAAGATGCTCCTACTCAGACGCTTCAAGCTGCACGAAAAGAGATTGATTGTCTTCATGGACGTTTAGATAAAGCGCAAGAAGCTAAGGCTGCACTACAGAGCGGTCTATCCTCAGCAATTGCTAAGTGTGTTCTCCAGGAAAAAGAAAAACACCAGTTGGAAAGTGACCTGAATGTCATGTCAGGTGAGCTGGAGAAGGCATATGCTGATGCTGCTGAGAATCGGCGCCACGCTTCTAAAAGTAACGAATTCCTGGAAATCTCTATGAAGGAAATTGACAGGCTTAATACAGAGCTTAAAGTCTCCCATGAGGATATTTGCTACTTCAAGAAAGAGATGGAAGTCGATCGGGAGGAGAGATGCTACTTGACAACAGAGATACGTTCTATGAGAGAAATCTTCGAAGGGTTAAATGTCAGTTTTGAAACTGTAACCCAAGAGTGCAAGAATCTTTATGTCGAAGTCAGTGAAGGAGATAAGAAGCTTCATGAATTAGGAGAGGAGAAGAAACAGTTGGCCCAGGAAAAGTTAGACGTGCAGATAGCACTGCAGAATGCAGAGAGAGTGCTGCAAGAAGAACGTGTCTCCCTGGAGCGGCGCACACAAGCAGAAAATATGCTGCAGAGTCAGCTGCGAGAACTGCGTACACATCTGCAGGACACCAAAGAGAAATGGGTAAATGCTGAAGAAAAGCAGCGAGTTCTGCAGGAAGAAAGTTTCCAGACTGCCTACAAAATAAGTATGATGCAAGATTATTTGAGTACCCAGTGTGTCCTCAAAGAACAGCATGAGGAGCTGAAGGCCACACTGAGCATAACCAGAGCCTCGCTGGAGGAAGAGCTAAAGCTAGCAGCTGAACACACATCTCAGCAGCTCACAGCGCTGCAGGCGCAGATCGCTGAGCTCAAGACACAGCTTGCCAAAAAGGAGGAGAGAGAGAAGGTTTCCATCTGTCAAGTGGCTGGCCTGACACAGCGCTATGAGGTCAAAATGGCCGATGCCTGCAAATTATTGGACCACACAGCCCGTGATAAGGTCCGGCTGCAGCTGGAGCTGGACAATGCCCGGGAGGAGTACCGGCAGCTGCAGATCAGAAATGAAGAAGATGAAACATATTTAAGCTTTACTCTGAGTCAGCTGGGAGATATGGAGTCGCGACAACTCCAAAGAAGCCGAACTGACAACTGCATTGAGTGGGAAAAGAAGTGCAGAAGGACAGCTTCAAGAGCTGAAAAATCCAATAGCTGGTCTTAATGAGACTTTAGGTGATACCACGAAACGGCAGTCACAAAAGGAGACCATGGAGCGTGAATTCTATGTTCCCACTTACACATGTGAAAAGTCTGCACCCGTCATTGATGCCCACATTCCTGATGTCCATGCCTCTGCAATGGAGTTGAACGTATCCATTAGGAAGTTCCAGATTCCAAAACTAAAAGAGATATATTGGTCACAAAAAGAGACCACGGAAAGTGAATATATCCCCTCTGCCGCATGTGAAGAGCTTGCTGTATCTGTTCCCGATGCCCCTGCTATGACGTTAGACGGATCCCTGGTGAAGTTCCTTGCTATGCCTAATATTCTTGATGCTGATGCCAACGCTCTTGCGATAAGGATAAATGCACCTCTCACAGATTTCCCATCAGCACTTGACGTACACATTAAGTTGGCCTTCCATCAAGATTTCCCTGAAGAGCCTGGAGGGTTGTCCGGAGTTGTTGCTGATCCCTATGTTCCTGCAAAACTTGGAGTGTTGTCCGAAGGCCATCGTGAGTCGGCCTTCCATCAGGGACACCTTGCTAAACCTGGAGGGTTGTCAGGAGGATCTACTGGCTCCTCTGCTCCTGCTGTGAAGACAAGCGCACGTTCTTCCGTTTATCTATGAATATCTGATGCATCCTCTGCTGAGCCTGTGACCTACTCTGCAAAGTCAAGCTTACTGCTCACAGATTCTCTGGCATTTGGGTTGATGCATCCTGACATTCAACTGTTCCGAGAGAGAATTGAATTCCTCTGTCGGCTTTCTAATGGACTTTTTCAGTCTGTACCTGTGGAGTACTCTCTGCCCGCTGACAAACCACCAGAGGTGGGTCACCTTGAGTCCACTTTTCATCAAGGCCTCCGGGAAAAGCCTGGAGGATCGTCCGGAGAACGCTCTTGAGGGGGGAGTAATGTCAGGATTGCCTAGACCTCCTGCCTAGCCATAGCTTCCTTGTCCACTGGGTGTGCTGCTGCCTTCTGTTGGCTCTGGGTTCCTCTGTCTGTCTGTCTTCTTGTTGCTCCTGTCTCTGTCCTTATAGCTTGCTTCCTGTCTGTTGGTTTTGCCTTTGCTTCAAGTCAGACTCCCATGCACATGCCTGTCTTTGATCCTGATCTGTTTATGTACCTGTACCTGTATTGTAGTCTGCTCACAGTAAAGGTCCTTGCTAGTAATCTGGCTTGTCCCTGGTTATTCCTGCTCCCCGGTCTCAGTCCCTGCTCCCTGTTCTCAGTCCCTGTCCCGCCCCGCCTGTCCTGTTCCAGTCTCCTCGTTGCCGACCTCTGCTTGTTACCTGACTTCGCTACCTGCCGCCTGTCTCGGACCCCTGCTTGTTACCTGACGTCGCTACCTGCCGCCTGCCTCGGACCCCTGCTTGTGACCCCTACTTCGCTTCCTGCTGTTCCGGCCACCGAGATCCTACCCGCCACAGGAGTCTCCCGTGACAGGTATATCTGTGAAAGGCCCAAATATCTGGAGGTTTCCCAACTACCTTGCCCAAAAATAACAATTTTAAGAAATTCCTACTCAAAAGCTGGAAGGAATACAATACTAATAACGAAACACAAAGACAGCGCAGCGCTGTTCTGGGTGGCCTCCAAGGCAGTAATGAGAGGACATATAATTTAATTTGTCAATAATTATAAAAAGGAAGCCTTTTTAGCTTGCTAGCACAGAATTAAGCAATGCATATAAAACACTACAAAATAAGGACACACAAGAGAACTGGGAGAACTACTCCCAGAAAAAAGCAGATTGCGAAATCAGGCTAGATAAGCAAGAATAAAAAAAACCAGCTAGGGAAATATCATTTTTTTTAATATGGGAATAAAACTAGTAGACTATTGAGAAACCTTATGAGAGGCTTCAACAATATAAAACCCATCACAAAAATCACAAACACAACAAGCCAACCCACAATTATACTAAAGCAAATTAGTAACATATTTAAAGAATACAACGAAAAACTATATAGCAAGGGAAATATCAATATAGAGGAAAGAGAAAAATTCTTCAAAGAAATAAAACTACCAATAATTAGTGGAGAGCCATTGGAGTTTATCAATTCTCCAATTACACCTGAGGAAGTCACATGAGCAACCAGGAACCTGAAAAACTTCAAAGCTCCTGGCCCTGATGGTCTCTTGGGAGAATACTTCAAGATGCATAGAGAAGAGATAAGTGCCCCGCTAGAGAGAACATACCAGAAAATACTAGAAAAAAATGAACCACTGTCCTCTAGCGAAATGGCCCACATTAAAATAATTCATAAACCCGCAAAGAACCCACAACTACCTGAGTAATAAAGACCAATTTCCCTGATCAATCAAGACATTAAACTCTTTACCAAAATAATGGCAGACAGATTGGCCCAAATACTACCTGCAATTATACACATAGACCAATCGGGACTCATCAAAAGCAGATCCGCGGTGAAGAATATAAGAAAGGTCCTCTCTGTAATGAAATGGGCACAAATAAATAAATTAAAACACTTCGCTCTGATGTCCATTGATGCCGAGAAAGCATTTGATAAAATACAATGGGATCATGTAATATATACGTTGGAAAATTTAGAATTTAAAGGGAAGTTCAACGATGTAATAAGGACCCTATATAACAAATCTAAGGCGAGAACTATTGTGGCAAGATGTCTATCTGAACCCTTTACACTACATAGAGGCACGAGACAAGGATGCCCGCTGTCCCCCTTACTCTTTAATCTTGTTGTAGAGCCTCTAGCCCACGTTCTGCAACAGCTAACAGAATTCAAGGGCATAAAAAGGGAAAAAACAATTTAAAATTAGCAATGTTCACGGACGATATTCTTCTATTCCTATCTAACCCCAACAGATCATTAGAGAAAATGTTTGAGACTATCCCAAGGTTTGGTTCATTTGCTGGATTTAAAATAAATGTATCTAAAATTGAGCTCATGTACATAAACACGCCAGATAGAGCCACAAAAAACAACAGGATACCGATTAAAGTAACAGAGGCCCCAATTAAATACCTGGGAATATACCTAGAAATAGATCTCACAAAACTATATGAAAATAACATGAAGCCAATAGTTTAAAAAATTCTGAGATGAGATCCTGGTTGACATTTCCACTGTCATTTTTTGGTAGGGCATGTGTCATAACAATTATATCATTCGCAAGTCTGCTATATCCCCTCCGAACACACCCACTGCTAATCAAACACAGCGATATTAATGAACTAAATAAAGGGATGAGCAAATTATTTTGGCAAGGGAAAAAAAAGAAGAATAGCGCTAATAAAACAACAGATGCCCAAAGATTGGGGAGGAATTAACAAACCAAATATACAAGACTATAACCTAGCCTGCATACTAAGACATGTGGGAGATTGGACCCAAGGAAAAGACTACAGTATTACTCCTCCCCAGAATTAGAAAGACATTTTAATGGTAAATTCACACTGGCATAATTACTACACACAAACTGGAATAAAATTCCCCAGGAGATCAAATCCAACATACTAATAAGAGATACAATAGTTACGTGGCAAATAATTAGGAAAAAGTTTAAATTGTCCTACACAATCTCTAGATTCCTACCTATACAGATGTTCCCCTGGGAAAGGAACAGAGCCACTTTAGCATCTGGGGGGAAAAAGGAATAAGAAACCTAGGCGATATCATAATATCATAAATAAGGAGAAGAAAGAGTTTGTCATTCAAGGAGATAATCTCAACATATAATATACCGGATAACCAGGTATTCCAATGTATCCAACTACTAAACTATGGGAGAAAACTCCAAGACAATGCAAGACACTTATTTCAATCAAGACACAGATACCAGATACTCATTAGCTGACATTTATAAATTAATTAGAGACCAAGACATGGAGAAAAATAACAAAATAAATCTAGACTCATGGCAGCAAGACTTCCAAGAAGTTCAGACGATGGAAGATCTAACAATTGGGTATGTCAAGACTTGCACAATAATTACATTAAAAAAACTGGAGAGAAATGCAATTCAAGATAATGTATAGGGCATATATACCCTTCATCAGGCATGTACGAATGTAGAATGTAGAAGCAGACACAACAAAATGCCCAAAATGCAACCTCCCTAAAGCTAACCTCAAGCACTGTCTCTGGACGTGCAAAAAAATCGTATGAGCTGGGGATTTCTAAGTCCGTGGTTCCGAGAGGGGGTAACCAGGCTCACTAATAAAGGTCAAGCCCACTTGGTTGCCCCAATCCATGTTTTGGTGTTGTATATGTTCTGCCATGCATTGGGTGTCAAATATGCAACAATAAAGAATGTATGTGTCTTTTGCCTTTCCAGGACTGCTAACCAGTAGAAATTCTCAGACTATGAGTTTCAGGTTGGACTTTCCGGTAAAAGTGTTGTCGGTTATGTCTTGCTAGCCGGGAACCAGAGATACTGGTCACCTCCAAAATGTACCCAGGAACCTAGTCAGATTCCCATGTACATAAAGACACAGACCTCAGGACAAAATCCTCCCTGGAAAGCAGTTATGCGGCTCACTGCCAGGGTGCCCTGCTTCAGCACAGACCAGTAAGGCATTCTGATTCGCGTATCCCCGGTATAGTCAGGGGTTAATGGAAGTTGGCCCCGTCCCCCCAGTATATGCCCAGAACCATGGACCCGGTATTTGTGGTTCGAAGTGTCTCCTACCAGCCATAATGTTGTGAGAGTGAAATTATTTCTAAGTCCAGCTTCTGTACATTAGAAGCAACTCAGAAACTTAAACTAAGCGTTTTCGAAGCTACTTTTTAGCTAACTTCTTATAGGAGGGTCTAGGAGCTCTGAAAATGAACGTGCGCGTCTTTCACTCTTCCCGAGGGACTTAGAAGAATTTTGTGATATTTTTTATTAAAATGGTGTATAAGGGTATATACAGTGTTCGACAATGCTATACATTTACACGCCCGGGGCAAGTGGATTTAACCTCCGGGCGAGTAAATATTGGCCCAAGCAGCACCAGTGTTTATTTTTTTAAATTTCCCTGCTCGAGCTGAAATTTTCCCTGCTCGCGCTGAAAAAAAAAAAAAAAAACTTGTGGATGCGCGGCCAGGCTCTATATGAGCCCGCCCCCAACGAGCGGCCATTCTTTCTGCCTGGAGCTCTGTTGGAGTGTAAGTACTCTCCAATCTCTCCATGCTGCGGCCCCTCTGCTCCTTCCCTGCGATCCCCCTGGTCCCCACATGGCTCCCTACTCCCCACCACGGCCCTCTGCTCTTGCCCTCTGCGCCTCCATGTTAGCTCTGCTGTCCCCTGCCCCCTTCCCCTGCTCCTGTCCCCTGCTCCTGTCCCCTTCCCCTCCCCTCGATCCACCGATCGCTGCCCGGGGCGGGAGGTCCCCACTGCTGCAGCCCGGTTGGCGTACGCTGGGGGCCCTCGCCACGTGCCTCCCTCCCACCCGTCTCCCCAAAACTTAAAATATGCCCGCCAGCTAGCTTTATGACGGCTCAGAGGCCACATGAGGTGGGGGGGTGGGATGTCGGCCTGCCCCCCCCCCCCACGAGCTCCATGCCGCCACGGGCTGGGGGGAAGAAGCAGCCTGCAAAGCTGCTTGGCCTCGCACTAGCTTCATGCCGTCAAGGGGAGCAGGGCAGAGGCGGCCACGGCGGGGCTGACTGTCCCCTGGGGCGCCCGCTGGGGAACACCTCGCCACATGCCTCCCACCCTGCCTCCCCAAAGCTTCCACTACGCCGAGTGAAGTATGGGGGGGAGGGAGGAAGTGCCGGCCTGCCCGTCCAATAGCTTCATGCCCCCGCGGGCGGGGGTGGGTGGGGTGGTGGTGGTGCTGGTCGCGGGCTTTCCTCTCTTCCGACCCCCCCCATGTGTAGAGTGAGATAGAGTGTGTGTGTGTGTGTGTGTGTGTGTGTGTGTGTGTGTATATATATGGGAGAGAATGTGTGTGTGTGTGTGTGTGTGTATATGTGAGTGTGTGTATATGGGAGTGTGTGTGTGTGTGTGTGTGTGTGTATATGGGAGTGTGTGTGTGTTTGTGAGTGTGTGTGTGTATATATGGGAGTGTGTGTGTGTGTGTGTGTGTGTGTATATATGGGAGTGTGTGTGTGTGTATGGGATTGTGTGTGTGTGTGCATATATATGGGAGAGAATGTGTGTGTGTGTGTGTGTATATGGGAGTGTGTGTATATGTGTATATGTGTGTGTGTGTGTATGGGAGTGAGTGTGTGTGTATATGTGTGTGTGTGTGTATATGGGAGTGAGTGTGTGTGTGTATATGGGAGTGAGTGTGTGTTTGTATATGTGTGTGTGTGTGTGTATATGGGAGTGTGTGTGTGTGTATATGGGAGTGTGTGTGTGTGTGTGTATATGGGAGTGTGTGTGTATGTGTATATGGGAGTGTGTATGTGTATATGGGAGTGTGTGTGTTTGTGTGTGTGTGTGTTTGTGTATATTGGAGTGTGTGTGTGTGTGTGTGTGTGTGTGTGTGTGTGTGTGTGTGTGTGTATGGGAGAGTGTGTGTATATGGGAGAGATTGTGTGTGTATATGGGAGAGAGTGTGTGTGTGTATGGGAGAGTGTGTGTGTGTGTATATATGTCAGAGTGTGTGTGTGTGTGTGTATATATGGGAGTGTGTGTGTGTGTGTGTGTGTATATGGGAGAGTGTATGTGTGTGTGTGTATATGGGAGAGTGTGTTTGTGTGTGTGTGTGTGTGTGTATATGGGAGTGTGTGTGTGTATGGGACACCAGAGGTACCCCCCAATCAGTCACCCCCCCCCACCTAGTCATTCAAAGTCACCCAGTCAGTCACCATCTCCACACCCAGTTCCCCCCCATCAGTCAGCCCCCCCTATCTCCTCTCTCTCTCTCCTCCCCGTCTCTCTCCCCTCCCCATCTCTCTCCCCTCCCCGTCTGTCTGTCTCTCTCTCCTCCCTCCCTGTCTGTCTCTCTCCCCTCCCCATCTGTCTCTCTCCCCTCCCCGTCTGCCTGTCTCTCTCCCCGTCTGTCTGTCTCTCTCCCCTCCCCGTCTGTCTGTCTCTCTCCCCTCCCCGTCTGTCTGTCTCTCTCCCCTCCCTGTCTGTCTGTCTCTCTCCCCTCCCCGTATGTGTGTCTCTCTCCCCTCCCCGTCTGTCTCTCTCCCCTCCTCGTCTGTCTCTCTCCCTTCCCCGTCTGTTTGTCTCTCTCCCCTCCCCATCTGTCTGTCTCTCTCCCCTGTCTGTCTCTCTCCCCTGTCTGTCTCTCTCCCTTGTCTGTCTGTCTCCCCTCCCTGTCTGTCTCCCCTCCCTGTCTGTCTCCCCTCCCTGTCTCTCTCCTCCCTGTCTGTCTCTCTCCCCTCTCTGTCACTCTCCCCTCTCTGTCTGTCTGTCTCTCTCCCCTCTCCCCTCTCCCCTCTCCCCTCTCCCCTCCCTGTCTCTCTCCTTCTCCCCTCTCCCCTTCCTGTCTCTCTCCCCTCTGTCTGTCTGTCTCTCTCCCCTCTCTGTCTCTCTCCCCTCTCTGTCTCTGTCTCTCTCCCCTCTCTGTCTCTCTCCCCTCCCTGTCTCTCTCCCCTGTCCCCTCCCTGTCTCTCTCCCCTCTCCCCTCCCTGTCTCTCTCCTCTCTCCCCTCCCTGTCTCTCTCCCCTCAATGTCTCTCTCCCCTCCCTGTCTCTCTCCCCTCCCTGTCTATCTGTCTCTCTCCCCAGTCTGTCTGTCTCTCTCCCCTATCTGTCTGTCTGTCTCCCCTGTCTGTCTGTCTGTCTCCCCTGTCTGTCTGTCTCTCCCCCTCTCTGTCTCTGTCTCTCTCCCCTCTCTGTCTCTGTCTCTCTCCCCTCTCTGTCTCTGTTTCTCTCCCCTCTCTGTCTCTGTCTCTCTCCCCTCTCTGTCTCTCTCCCCTCTCTGTCTCTGTCTCTCTCCCCTCTCTGTCTCTGTCTCTCTCCCCTCTCTGTCTCTGTCTCTCATCCACACTCTCTCTGTCTCTCACCACACTCTCTCTGTCTCTAACCCACACTCTCTCTGTCTCTTACCCACACTCTCTCACACTCTGGATCTGGATATCTTATTTATTGTGTGTGTGTATATGGGAGTGTGTGTGTGTATGGGATTGTGTGTATATGAGAGTGTGTGAGTGTGTATGTGTGTGTATATGGGAGTGTGCGTGTGTATATGGGAGTGTGTGGGAGTGTGTGTGTGTGTATATGGGAGAGTGTGTGTATATGGGAGAGTGTGTGTGTATATGGGAGAGTGTGTGTGTGTATGGGAGAGTGTGTGTGTGTGTGTGTATATATATGTCAGAGTGTGTGTGTGTGTGTGTGTGTGTGTGTGTGTGTGTGTGTGTGTGTGTGTGTATATGTCAGAGAGTGTGTGTGTGTGTGTGTATATATGGGAGAGTGTGTGTGTGTATATGGGAGAGTGTGTGTGTGCGTGTGTGTATATGGGAGTGTGTGTGTATGGGATACCAGAGGTACCCCCCAATCAGTCACCCCCCCCCCACCTAGTCATTCAAAGTCACCCAGTCAGTCACCATCTCCTCACCCAGTTCCCCCCCATCAGTCAGCCCCCCCTATCTCCTCTCTCTCTCTCTCCTCCCCGTCTCTCTCCCCTCCCCGTCTCACTCCCCTCCCCATCTGCCTGTCTCTCTTCCCGTCTGTCTGTCTCTCTCCCCTCCCCATCTGTCTCTCTCCCCTCCCCGTCTGCCTGTCTCTCTCCCCGTCTGTCTGTGTGTCTCTCTCCCCTCCTCGTCTGTCTCTCTCCCCTCCCCATCTGTTTGTCTCTCTCCCCTCCCCATCTGTCTGTCTCTCTCCCCTGTCTGTCTCTCTCCCCTCCCTGTCTCTCTCCCCTCCCTGTCTCTCTCCCCTCCCTCTCTCTCCCCTCTCTGTCTCTCTCCCCTCTCCCCTCCCTGTCTCTCTCCTTCTCCCCTCTCCCCTCCCGGTCTCTCTCCCCTCCCTGTCTCTCTCCCCTGTCCCCTCCCTGTCTCTCTCCCCTCTCCCCTCCCTGTCTCTCTCCCCTGTCCCCTCCCTGTCTCTCTCCCCTCTCCCCTCCCTCTCTCTCTCCCCTCTTCCGTCCCTGTCTCTCTCCCCTCTCCCCTCCCTGTCTCTCTCCCCTCTCCCCTGTCTGTCTGTCTCTCTCCCCTATCTGTCTATCTGTCTCTCTCCCCTGTCTGTCTGTCTCTCTCCCCTATCTGTCTGGCTGTCTCCCCTGTGTGTCTGTCTCTCTCCCCTCTCTGTCTCTGTCTCTCTCCCCTCTCTGTCTCTGTCTCTCTCCCCTCTCTGTCTCTGTCTCTCTCCCCTCTCTGTCTCTGTCTCTCTCCCCTCTCTGTCTCTGTCTCTCTCCCCTCTCTGTCTCTGTCTCTCATCCACACTCTCTCTGTCTCTCACCACACTCTCTCTGTCTCTAACCCACACTCTCTCTGTCTCTTACCCACACTCTCTCTGTCTCTCACCCACACTCTCTCTGTCTCTCACCCACACTCTCTCTGTCTCTCACCCACACTCTCTCTGTCTCTCACCCACACTCTCTCTGTCTCTCACCCACACTCTCTCACACTCTGGATCTGGATATCTTATTTACTCTGTATATCTTAACTGCCCTATACCTACACCGAAATAACTTATACTGCTTTCTTCCAGATCTGACTCAAGCTTCACACAGGAACCATCGGAACCCCCTCTAACCCAGAAGACAGGTAGGGAACACCTCCCCTCCAATGTATAAGATTGCGGGAATGAAGGTATCTGGACATTGAGGGATTGCGGATCAGGTAAGATTCCAGGCGGGATTGCTGCTTTAGATATTGTGAAGCGGGGTCGTCCAGACACTGGTTAGTGGGTTCAGGAAACTAGTCATTCACATCTGGCTTTTATTTCTAGATCATATATATATATATATATATATATATATATATATATATATATATATATATATATATACATATACATATACATATACATATACATATACATATACATATACATATACACACACACACACACACACACACACACACACACACACACACTTATAATGTAATACCATAAATACATTTATGTCAAAAACGAATGTTGTTCTGACTAGGAATTTATTAAATGTATTTTATTTTATTTTAAAGTGGGGTTGGGGGCGGGACTAGGTGGCGAGTAGATTTTTTGGTTGGGCAAGTAGATTTTTGGGTGATTTGTCGAACACTGGGTATATATATAAATATATTTTATGCACTCTATATGAGCTGGGGATTTCTAAGTCCATGGTTCCGAGAGGGGGTAACCAAGCTCACTAATAAAGGTCAAGCCCACTTGGTTGCCTCTGATCCATGTTTTGGTGCCCAAGAGGGTCAGCTCGTGGGCCTGACTGTTGTATATGTTCTGCCATGCATTGGGTGTCAAATATGCAACAATAAAGAATGTATGTGTCTTTTGCCTTTCCAGGACTGCTATCCAATGGAGATTCTCAGACTATGAGTTTCAGGGTGGACTTTCCGGTAAAAGTGTTGTCGGTTTGTGTCTAGCTAGCCGGGAACCAGAGATACTGGTCACCCCCAAAATGTACCCGGGAACTGAGTCAGATTCCCGGGTACATAAGAACACAGACCTCCGGACAAAATCCTCCCTGGAAAGCAGTTACGTGGCTTCCTGCCAGGATGCCCTGCTTCAGCACAGACCTGTAAGGCATTGTGATACGCGTATCCCCGGTATAGTCAGGGGTTAATGGGAGTCGTCCCTGACCCCCCAGTATATGCCCAGAACCATGGTCCCGGTATTTGTGGTTTGGACTGTCTCCAAGCAGTCATAATGTTGTGAGAGTGAAATTATTTCTAAGTCCAGCTTCGGTTCATTAGAAGCAACTCTGAAACTTAACCTAAGCGTGTTTCGAAGCTATTTTTTAGCTAACTTCTTATAAGAAGGTCTAGGAGCTCTGAAAATGAACTTGCGCATCTTTCACTCTTCCCGAGGGACTTAGAAGAATTTTGTGATATTTTTTATTAAAATGGTGTATAATTTATGCACTGTATATGAGCTGGGGATTTCTATGTCCGTGGTTCCAAGAGGGGGTAACCAGGCTCAATAATAAAATTCAAGCCCACTTGGTTGCCCCTGATCCATGTTTTGGTGCCCTAGAGTGTCAGCTCTTGGGCCTGACTGTTGTATATGTTCTGCCATGCATTGGGTGTCAAATATGAAACAATAGAGAATGTATGTGTCTTTTGCCTTTCCAGGACTGCTAACCAGTGGAAATTCTCAGACTATGAGTTTCAGGTTGGACTTTCCGGTAAAAGTGTTGTCGGTTATGTCTTGCTAGCCGGGAACCAGAGATACTGGTCACCCCCAAAATGTACCCGGGAACCGAGTCAGATTCCCGGGTACATAAGGACACAGATCTCCGGCCAAAATCCTCCCTGGAAAGGCGTAAGCCAGTACATTACATTAATGGGCCAAATAAGCTATAGGAGTAAGCCAGTACATTACATTAAAGGGCCAAATAACTATTATCCAGATATGGATAATAGATTTGGCCGATTATTAAACACATTAACTACAGTAGCATAATAAAATAAATACAGTTCTACTGTACTTTCTACCACCGCAATACAGTACATTCTGACACATACTACACTACAGTACTGTATGCCAAGCAATGCTCTAAATAAAATAAAATAAATAAATTACCATAAATCAATCCATTCACAAATCAATCACAATACAATCCAAATCAATTACTGTACACAATTCACTATTCAAATCCTAGAAACAAAACAAGGAATCAGAAATAAATTACCATCAATCAACTAAATCTAACCAACAATAAGCCACTATTAAAACGCAAGCCCCCCCCCTGAAATAAACCATTGCAAACACATTTGCACACCAAGCTGCAAAATTCAGTTAAAAATGCATCAAAAAAAGCAAGCAAACATGAGCAATACAAGCTTTTATTTGCTCTATATTATGTATATCCATAGGGACATACATAAATACAGAGGCAATAAATGGACATAAAAAATCACATTAAAAAAAAAATTCAAAACCTATACAAGCTAAATAAAATTTCTTTTGTAAACTTACCATTACTTGTCCCACTCACAGACTCCCATTGATACTGCTTACTCTCGAACCAATCCATGCATAGGAACCCATAAAATAATAAACCATAAAATAATAAACCATAAAATAATAAACCATAGCAATCCAGGGGTCTGTGTCTTCTATTTGTAATCAATTCCGTCTGTGGAGTCTTCATCTGTATTCTTTTTCCGCTCTTCCTCTGTTCCTCGGCCACGCCCCTGTCTTCTTGGAGGGGAGGTCCTCCCTTCACGCCGTCTGGCTCTAAAATGAGACGACATAGGCTTTTAAAGGCCCCTGACGTCACATTTCCGTCATATGGTTCCCAAGGCCCTGATTGGCCCGTGAAAACCATGTGATTAAAAAAATTAATAAAAAATTGATGTCCACCTTTATACAAATTAAAGACACCTTTATACAACGGTGGTCGTACGGGGCCGTGTGAGTATTTATTATATCACATCCTCACTTGTTATTTCCCTGAATTTAATAGCATGATTGGGGCTGAGACTCCACGAACACCCAGCACACTAGCCTTGACTTGTGTTTAAAAGGTTTTATTGCCCATACTGAGCTCCCCAACCTTTTTTTGTTTTTCTGGATTATACTGAGTCAACAGGATATATGTCTCCTCATTATGACTACATAAATATTGCTGCAAACCAAGCGAAATAGGTTGAATTCATTACCTTTTAGTTTCAGGCAAAAATGTAAATCATTGATAATTTTGCTGTCCAAAATATTGCTATATGTCTGTGTATATTTGTGTATTACTGACAACATGCCTAGGTCCAGTGCTATTGTATTATGCATATTTAATGAATCAATACAGCTGTTACACACCAGTAATTAGCACACGGGAGGTTTAAATAGTACCCTCCTTCTGCTGACGTCCTACTCCTTGAGAAAGAGAGCAGTTTTGCTTGAAACGCATGGGAGGATTTCTCTCATTTTTTGTATGTGATAGTATCTGTTTCATGTAGCCCAATAAAGTATTTCGATTTTAATTTTTGCTGGTGAGTCTGAGTACACAATAGGAGTAGCTGCTGCATCGATCTTATTTTCTTATAATCCAGCAGTGTGCTGGTTAATTGCTGGTGTGCAATCAACCAACTCCACCTGCCTAATCACAGCTCTGTCAGAAAAAGAATGCTCTGAGACACAGGAGGAGGATTCCTGAGACTCACAATTGGGGGCTGAACGAAGGAAGGACAGATGTCTTGAGCTGCAAAGAGACTGCAGGCTGACAGCAAGACAAAGGGGAGCAGACATAGAATAGAGATACTTAGACAGACATTGCCTTAGCATAAATGTACAAACAGAAAAAAATGGAACCGGGCGCGTCTATTCTAGTGTGAAAATTGTATCACGTGACCTAAATTAACGATCACACCCAAAACCGTGAGATAACTATAAAGATGCCTAAAATATAATAAATGTGATAATACAACCCTCACCACAAGTGGAATAACAGTGCAGTGTTAGATAGTGAGGTACATAGAAAATAGTAAATGCAGCAGCTCTACACCCTTATAGTGGACTGTCCAGGTCCCAAAAGTCACGCGTCGTATTCCAGGTAAGGGGAGCGCTGTAGATCTCAAGGTGATATATGGGAAAATGAGAAAAAATACAAATAATAGTGTAGATGGTAATAAAAATATATATATATACAAAAAATATCTGTGTCGGTTTCACTCACAAATGTCTTCTGGTCAAAATAGGCATATCAGAGATCCATCTCTCTCTTATGGGAGCCCTTGTGTGGACACTCAAAGGTGGAAGTCTTATGGATGATAACTTTGAATATTGTGCTGTGCTGGATTATTTGTAAGGTATAACCTTATGTATTCCTCCCAGGGAATAGAAGAAAAGAGAGAGCGCACAATAGTGTAGTATAATCAGGGTATATTGCAGATTTAAAACATATATAAATGATGCACTCACATTCTGCAATCAAGAACTTTTTGTGGGAGAGAACCACTGATCGCGGGAGGTGAACGCCGGTCAGTCTCCTGCTCCGTTCGCTTCCGCGTACGTCACGTCTACGTCACGTCTGGTGACGGTTCAGTTGAGGGCGGAAGCAGCTTCCCTTGCTATTCTGCTTCTGCAGTTTGCTAGCACATCCACGCAATGATCCACCGTGGTTATCCAACAGCTAATTCAATACGTTTCACTGTGGCTTCATCAGGAACCCACGTCATCGGGTGCGTCAGAGGTTCTTGGCAGCAAAACCGGCAGTAAACCATAATATCCTACGCGTTTCATTAAAAACTTCTTCAGGGATTAGAAGTTTTTAACGAAACGCGTAGGATATTATACTTTGTGTTTCTCTAAGGGGTATTTTACCTCCATTTACATGTGAGCACATTTGCATCTGCATTTGTACGCTACTGGAACAAGCAGAACTTTGTTCAGTTTACAGCTGGTTTTGGTGCCAAGAGCCTCTGATGCGATACCAGGAAATGAGATCCATGCGAGACACCGTGCTGTAGCTGGTTAACAGCGCATATCACGGACGGATAAACCGGAGGGTAACGGTCCCAAACGACAGCTGAGGCTGTATAGAGGACTTGAATTTCTCTTCCCCTTCAGAATCAAGATCAAGTTGAGTGATACAGACGGCTTCTGGAGCCCAGACGGGTCATCTTTATTGCTGGTGGACCTCAAATCCTGTTGCAGCCTGAGCAGACGAGGAATCCAGTTGGTAACATGTGCCAGAATTCTTGTATTGCCTAAATTGAATACTTTTTTGTACGTGCATTTAATACCACGTTCACTTCATTTCAATATATTTAATTGATTTCACTATGAGTTGTGCGCTCTGTTTTCTTTTCTTTGTAAACCTGTCAAAGTCTCTGACCTTGAATATGAACCTACCTCTAGTCAAATTCCTTCGCTTTCATTTTGATTTTACCTGGCGTGCAGCCTTTATACGAGCAAAAGATGGATTTGGAGGTGTGGGGCAAATACTGCATCTTCTGGGTAGGTAGGATAGCCTCAGTTAAGAAATCTTTTACATATATAGATGTACCTTTTCCGCACACTTCCTATTCCAGTGCTTACTATCTGAAAGATCTGCAAAACCTCTCTCTTCATTTGGGGACATAAATGACCCAGGGTCAAAAATACAGTAATCCAGAGTTCCACATAATTAGGGAGGCTAGCTATCCCCAATCTACCGCAACATTTAGAGGAATTCCAACTACGTCAAATACAGTACTCCTCTGGAACACACACAAGGAGTTGGTTAGAAATTGAAGACTATTTAATTGTCCTTGCTAAAATAGACTCACTTAACAAGATAGGCTTACAGGAGCACTCCCCTACCTAACAATTTGATATACCCTCTCACTGTGGGATCACTTGAGATTTAAAGGCAACCTTTCCACTACTAACTCTGGCATGATCCTGCTCTTTTAGAATGCAAAGTTTACCCTAGGATTAGATTAGCCTGGAAAGAAAGTAGGTATCACCAAAGTCAAAGACCTGATATCGGGAGAGCACATTAAAAGTTTTGTCGATTTTGCAGGGAAAAGTGGATTGTCTGCATCTGAGCTCTTTAGATATCTACAGAATAAACATTTTATTATGTCACTTCAGTCAGCCTCCTTCATTATCACAACCTATTTTGAAGATTTGTTTAATTCCAGTTACCTAGATAAAAGGCTCATTTCCACAATTTACCAATTGCTTCTAAATGTTGATTTTAGCAACAAATGTGCCTACAGTATATTTTGAAGAGGGAGGCCGATTTCGGTGACTGTCTGAAAATAGATTGTTATGGATTTTGTCAATTCTTATAGCTTTATATAAAAGGATACTCATCAATTATTATAAAGTAGGAAAGGAGAAGGTGATATTGAGGTAATCAGATGATTTATTTTATACAATGTTTATTAAAATTATGTTACTCAACATCTTTAATATATCTTTTTATATCTAATTTTCATTCTCAATTTCACTTGTGCATTAGCTGCATAGATATGATCTGAACAATTGTGACCCTATGTTCTTTATTATGTGTTTGGGTTAGGTATGTACACGTGTATATGTGTATATGTGTATATATATATATATGTGCACATCTCTCTCTTTTTCTAGCTTTTTTTATAGCTTTTTGGTACACATGTGTTTATGTCCTTCTTTTTCCTTTCCGTTTAAAGAGCTTGGGTCCGATTGTTCATCTACAAGATGCCTTTTTGAATAAATGAAATTTAAAATGTTTATTCATTTTTCATTTTTCATTTTTAATACATTTCTTTTGATTTTAATTATACATATATTTCATATATTTTCTATATTTTCCTTATTTTGTCTTTTGTTTTTAGCTCAGTTTAAGGCATTGTTCACTGCCAGGCTTTTGTTTAGTAATAAAGTTTTTGTTTTAGGGATTGTGTTTAGTTTAAGTGTCAATAAAGTTTTTATTTTTCAATATACTTTCGTGGACACGCTGATGTCATCACTCCATGCCGCGCACGGTGCATCACAGGTGACGTGTCCTGGCGACGGATGGGGGCGGTGAAGGGTGGGAAAATGAAAGTATATCAGGTACCTGGGGTGTAGCGATCAGTATGCACCTTGAGAAAGAGCTTGTAGCTCAAAACGCGTTGGTGGGGGCCCTAGGGCTTGTTTTGCTGCCATGCACTGATCCATTAAAAGATTTTTATTATGGTAGCCACTCTCCTGCAGTTATTTCTACTGTTCTAAGTAGTGCTCCAACTCTCCTTACCTGCTCGTTTGGATCCTGCGGAGTACCGGAAGCACACGCCTGTGGAGGTATATCTCACCCAAGACCCAACATATGTGATTTATTTACACCTATTTATCCATATCGATGTCTTTATGTCTGGACACTAGCCAGTGAGAGTTCTCACTATTCAAGAAGTGGAACTCTATCCAGCTAATCGAATTTACAGTGGATGTTGGTGTTGTTATCATTTCATACATGTGGGATACTTCAAGGATATTTTGCACAGTACTTTTTCTATCATGGGCTTATAGCCATTGATTTATGTTGGAGCACCATACAGCTTTTGTTCTTCTTGAAAATAGATTGAGCAAATATCTGTGAAGCTCTATATGCATGGTAATAATGGAAAAGGCATATAAGCTATTATTATGATGGTACATTACACTGGTGGATGCGGCCAAAGAGGTTCTCTTTCTCATGTGTGGTGGTTTTGTCTGGTTTTTGCCCCACTGTGACCACAGTAAAACATGGAGTGTGGTATATGCTAATGATGGAAAGAATCACAGCATTCCTCCGGGAGAGGTCCCAAAGTATAATTGATCTGTCTGAACATCCAGGAAGTGACATCATCTTGTCATCCTGCTTCCTGGCAAATCCTGCTGACAGGAAATCAGCCTCTCTTTGGTTGTCATTGCCTGCAGCTGCCCCATGCCTTTAAAAAACATGCAGTTGCTACTAGTCTTTGCTCGTGCAAAGTACTGGATACCTTGTTCTGTCTGAGCTCTCTGTTGCCTTTGATTTGGCTGCTGTCTGTCTTGACCTTGGAACTGAATCTGACCACCCTGTGCCTGCTGCCTGCCTTGATCTCGGAACCGGACCTGACTACCCTTTGCCTGCTACATGCCTCGAACTCGGAACCGGACCTAACTACCCTTGCATCCCAGGCATCTGATCCCAAGCCAAGGTCGGTGTATTACTCCCTACCTCTGCGTGCGGGTCTGTATCCTGTTTGCAGTCAGCAACGTTACACAAGGGTTTTCTCGGGTATGTGTTCCTTGATTTACTAGGGAATCGGGTGATGGGTTAGACACTTGTTTGGGCCTGATGTGACTATATTCCTAGCTGAGGAATTCTGACTGATGGCCGGGATATATATCATATTGAGTACATGTTGAGTGAGCTGTAGGGGTTGGATATCCATCCCCTCAAACCACCCTTTTTCTGCTCCCATATCCCCCTCCCCTCTGCCCTATATCGCTCAGTATGCAGGATCAGATGCTAAGACGTATATCATGTTAGATGTGCTTTATATATAATGCATGGAATATATGATGTAATATGTACTGTACAACTATACCCCTCCATCCCTATGTTTTTTGTTCTGTACCATATAAACCCTACAGCATCAATAAATATACATTTGAAGAAACAAACAAAATAATATGCTTTTATACTTTATGGTACTGTGCAACGACATTTTATTGCACCTCTACTAATGGTGATAAACCCTTATACTGTACATGTGTTATTATTAACTAAGCCTTCTGCTCACAGTACACTGTCAAGAAGATCAGCACTGCAAAATGTTAGCAAATTGTCTGAGTCTCTTGCACATGGAGTGACAGCTAAGGATGTTTCATGGTGAATCGGATGATGACTCCAATAAGGAACACAGAGACAACAGCTATTGTTTCAAGCACACGGCGGATAATGAGCCTTTTCAGTGACTGATCACACTTATATTTTGATAGCTCAGAAGGTGGTCCATTGTTTAGCTCTGGCTCATTGCTGGTGGAGTCCAATGCAGCATAATTTTGCAATTCTATGTTTTCTGCAAGGAGAAAAATAAAACATTAAAAAGTGGTGTTTGGAGACAGTGCACCTACATGTAAAACTAATTTATATGCCAGTTAAGTAAAGGAAAAAACATTGTCTAATACCTAATGAAAGAGCTACAGTATTGTAAAAATTACTATCCTTGTTTTCAAATCTGTCTTATAAGAGAGAAAAAAAAACACTTGAAATAACTATGTACAGTATCTCTCATAGGTTCAGGTTCACAAAAAAATGCTAAGCTTTAGCAAATTTTAAGTTCCATTCAGATAAATGTAGAAGTAACAACAAATATTCAAGTCCTGGAACATTTGGGTAACAGTGATCATAACATGTCTCATTTGAAATAAATTATCAAAAAAAAAAGATAACTTGGGTTCAACAAAGACCTTTAGAAATACAGATTTTAATAAACTGAATACAATGAATACATTGAGATGATGTTTTTGCAGGAAAAAATGTAGAAGATAAATGGGCAGTCTTTTAAACATTGTCAGAAAAGCACACTTATCAGTGTACACCCTTGGGTAATAAGTATAAAAGAAATAAGTCCAAACCAATGTGGCTAAATAAACAGATAGGGGAGGAAATGGAAAAGAGACAGGCGTTAAAATACTTGAAATCAGAAGGGACAGAGACATCATATCAGAATTATAAGGAATGTAACAAATTGCAAATGGGCAATCAAATTAGCAAAAATGGACAAAAATGGACAAAAGAATTGAGTTAGAAAGTAAGATCAACCCTAAAGTTCTTTAAGTACCTTTTTAATAACAAAAAAAAATCAGAAAATAAAATATAGGACACTTTCAGTGTGAGATGGGCAGGCAGATAACTGGAGATAAGGAAAATGGAGAAGTATTAAAAACAGTCTTTGCCTCTGTGTTTACCAGCGAAAAATAATTTTCAATAGTAGTGCCGGAGGAAGCCACAAGCTCTATATCAGAGCTTTCCAAACTGTGTGTCGCGACACGTTAGTGTGTCATCTGCAGTGTAGGTGTGTCACGCGAACTTAACAAGAAACCTCTGAGCGGTGCGGAAACTGGGGGTGCATGATTATTTAGGAGGGGCGCGGGCAGTTAGGGCCACCAACAGGGAGTTTGCTGGGCCGTGCGCCATCCCCTAGACATAACTGGTCACCACAGGGTGACATGCGCATGCTGGGGGAAAAGAAATAAATAAAAATCCCCCCACCTGACTGGTTGGCGCGCAGCCAATCTCTAACCGAGCTGCACATTGAGGAGGCGACTTTTCCTGCATGGAGCAAATAAGATAAGTACAGCTCCATGCCCCCCCCCCATGTCAGATTTTGCCCCCCTGCTCCGATTGACCCCCATGTGTCTGATCTCCGTGTGTGTGTGTGTGTGTGTGTGGTGTGTGTGTAGTGTGTGAATGAATACAGACACAAATCCCCAGTCAGTCACCAGGCCCTCTCTCTCGCCCTCTCTCTCTCTCGCCCTCTCTCTCTCTCGCCCTCTCTCTCTCTCGCCCTCTCTCTCTCTCGCCCTCTCTCTCTCTCGCCCTCTCTCTCTCTCGCCCTCTCTCTCTCTCTCTCGCCCTCTCTCTCTCTCTCTCGCCCTCTCTCTCTCTCTCTCGCCCTCTCTCTCTCTCGCCCTCTCTCTCTCTCGCCCTCTCTCTCTCTCTCTCGCCCTCTCTCTCTCTCTCTCGCCCTCTCTCTCTCTCATCCTCTCTCTCTCTCATCCTCTCTCTCTGTGTCACTTATAAATGGGAACACAGAGAACACTGTATGACGTAAAGACACAATACATACAGATAAGGCCCTATAGATGCACTCAAAATCTGAAGAGGGAGGTCACCCTGGTAAATAAGCAACAACACAGGAAAAATCTGAACCAACCTGAGAGTAGTGTTTAAATATGCTTTATTGATAATAATTAAAAATAATTGGTACCAGAAAATTGGTGAATAAGGTGAACTGAATACAATTAGTGCTATTAGGCAAATTGCCAGAATGTGATCCAAAAAATGGAGCAATAAACATAAGCACTATGAATAACACAAAGCGCTCAACCTATGCCTATGGTGTAAGGCAATAAGGGCTAACTGTGATGTATGACGTCACTGGAGCGCTATATATAATATATACACCCGCAGGAGGCACTAAAGTGTGTGTGTGAACACTAGCTCACTGTAAACCATGCATCAATAATGTGTTACAGAGATAAATGACAAAACAGTAGCAAGGAATGGTCAATGATAACTCACACAAATATTGCCACTGCTGACATAAATGGTCCAATATAATAAATGGACAATAGAGCAATAGTGGTGTGAACCCCACAACAACTGTCCCTGCTAGTTAGTAACTACATACAGGGGCAGAAAAGAGGGAAAAGGAATGCCCTACACACCAATATATACTAACCCTGTGGGGGGAGAGTAATGCAGCAGGATCGTGTAATCCACTAGGTCTGACCCTCAATAACATACCCCTACAGCACACGGGGGGAGAGGGGGGGAGTAGAGGACAGAAAAGAGGGAAAGAGGACCCTGAGTAACTTATCTGTGCTGGCCCTGGATACACGATCCTTTCAATCAGCCTGGGTAGGTGCCTCGTGGAGTGTGCAGCTGAAGGGAGCTCAAGCCGTGACACGATGAGGTCTGCTAGAAGCTGCAGGCATCCATGCTGGAAAGCGTGACGTGTGACGTCATCACGTCCTCTGACGTACGTTTCGCGATAGCTTCTTCCAAGAGAGGGGTAGATCTTCACTCCCCCCAGTGGCCAATATTTATAGAGCTCTGCTGGGAGGAATAAAAAAATGTTAAAGTCACAGAAGGGAAAAAGGAATGTACAAAGGGTAAAGAGACATACAGTAAGATACCAATGTAGTAATGATAAAATAGTGAGCAGTGCCCATATAATAAAGTTAAAAGCTGAATGTTAGGCAGTAATTGAACAATAAGTCTGTGTTTGCCACTTGTCCCAATCAAACACATAAATATTGTAGTATAATCAAGTTGAATGGGTGATGCAGAGAACAATGAGTAAACTCATAAAAAAGGAGTGAAGAGGAAACCCTCATTGAGACTGTTGGGACTTAAAGTATGTAAATCATAGATCCAATGACTCTCCTTTTGAAGGAGAATACGGTCCCAATCCCCTTTCCTGGGCCCAATGGTGACGTGGTCAATACCACAAAAGCGTAAGTTCCTAGTAATGCCATTATGTGCTTCGTTGATATGACGTGCAAGTGGGGTGTCCAAGTGGTTTTTTATTGAACCAATGTGTTCAAGAACACGTCGCCTGAACTCACGTCAGGTTTTACCCACATATTTTTTGCCACAACCACACGTGGCCAAATACACAACTCCGGAGGTTTTGCAGTTAAAAAACTGTCTGATTGTATAGTGACGAGAGTTGTCCCAGTTAGAGAAAGTTTTTGTGGGAGTAACAAATTCACATGCTTTGCATGTACCGCACTTGAAGGTGCCCATAGGGCGCTTGGGCAGCCAGGTCTTTATGGCCACATTGCCAAGATGGCTGTGTACCAGACGATCTTTCAAGTTCTTGGCCCTGCGACAGACAAGTGTCGGATAAGTTTTTAAAACTGGTCTGAGATCTGGGTCCTCCATGAGTAAATGCCAGTGACGCTTTAGGATCATATTGGCACTGTTCCACTTGTTGTTATATGTGCCCACGAATCGAACCAGTTTAGTGGCCGTTGGTGTCTGGTTTGTCCCATATAGCAGAGTGGTACGTGGGGAACGTTTAGCTCTTAAATAGGCTTTCCTGATGCAGCCTTTAGTGTACCCCCGTTGTAGGAAACGACTTGTAAGTATTTCGGCTTGTTCCTCAAAGTCGGTCGAACAATTACGCCGAATACGCAGAAATTGTCCCACAGGGATGTTCCTGACTAAATGAGTAGGATGGTGTGTATTTGCCAATAAAAGGCTATTAGTAGCAGTATGGAAAGTAGCTAAAGCGCTCAAATGCAGGTGCAATGAATAAAATAAGCCAAACCACTAAACCAGGGTACTAATAAGAATAATATAGTACTTAATGTGCAATAGTATGGGTACTATCCTCCTGAAGACAGGTGGTAGATGGCACAAGCCCACTCACCCTCAGTCTCATCGGCAGGTTCCCCTGAAAATAAGCAATACTCACATCCTGGTGGTAGGTAGGCAAGCTGTGCAGCTACAATTATGCAATAACAGGAAAAGGGAGACCAAAAAGTGCACCAGCAAAAACGGAGCAGGAAGGACCCAAAACGAAAAAATAATTAAGTGCCCTTTTAATTATTTTTTCGTTTTGGGTTCTTCCTGCTCCGTTTTTGCTGGTGCGCTTTTTGGTCTCCCTTTTCCTGTTATTAGTAGCAGTAGCCTTGCGGTGTAATGTGGTAGCTGTACCCTGGATCTGGTGGTATTGACGGCCGTCAAACAGGAACTACTTCCTGTTTGACGGCCGTCAATACCACCAGATCCAGGGTACAGCTATGGGCACAATGTGTGCACCCTCATATGCTAATCTGTACCTTGGTTGGTGGGAAGAGACGGTCGTCTTCAGTGAAGATATGCAGGACTAAAACCAATGGATTGACCTCTAGTGCCGCTATATAGATGACATATTCATTCTGTGGTGCGGCACCAGAGAGTCATTGACTCAGTTCATCAGCACCCTTAACAATAATGGACTGAATTTACGGTTCACGTCTGATATTCAGACTGACAGTCTGACTTTTCTGGACATTGCCATTAGTAAAGGGGACAATGGTAACATTACCACCACATTACACCGCAAGGCTACTGCTACTAATAGCCTTTTATTGGCAAATACACACCATCCTACTCATTTAGTCAGGAACATCCCTGTGGGACAATTTCTGCGTATTCGGCGTAATTGTTCGACCCTCAGCGACTTTGAGGAACAAGCCGAAATACTTACAAGTCGTTTCCTACAACGGGGGTACACTAAAGGCTGCATCAGGAAAGCCTATTTAAGAGCTAAATGTTCCCCACGTACCACTCTGCTATATGGGATAAACCAGACACCAACGGCCACTAAACTGGTTCGATTCGTGGGCACATATAACAACAAGTGGAACAGTGCCAATATGATCCTAAAGCGTCACTGGCATTTACACATGGAGGACCCAGATCTCAGACCAGTTTTAAAAACTTATCCGACACTTGTCTGTCGCAGGGCCAAGAACTTGAAAGATCGTCTGGTACACAGCCATCTTGGCAATGTGGCCATAAAGACCTGGCTGCCCAAGCGCCCTATGGGCACCTTCAAGTGCAGTACATGCAAAGCATGTGAATTTGTTACTCCCACAAAAACTTTCTCTAACTGGGACAACTCTCGTCACTATACAATCAGACAGTTTTTTAACTGCAAAACCTCCGGAGTTGTGTATTTGGCCACGTGTGGTTGTGGCAAAAAATATGTGGGTAAAACCCGACGTGAGTTCAGGCGACGTGTTCTTGAACACATTGGTTCAATAAGAAACCACTTGGACACCCCACTTGCACGTCATATCAACGAAGCACATAATGGCATTACTAGGAACTTACGCTTTTCTGGTATTGACCACGTCACCATTGGGCCCAGGAAAGGGGACTGGGACCATATTCTCCTTCAAAAGGAGAGTCGTTGGATCTATGATTTACATACTTCAAGTCCCAACGGTCTCAATGAGGGTTTCCTCTTCACTCCTTTTTATGAGATTACTCATTGTTCTCTGCATCACCCATTCAACTTGATTATACTACAATATTTATGTGTTTGATTGGGACAAGTGGCAAACACAGACTTATTGTTCAATTACTGCCTAACATTCAGCTTTTAACTTTATTATATGGGCACTGCTCACTATTTTATCATTACTACATTGGTATCTTATGTCTCTTTACCCTTTGTACATTCCTTTTTCCCTTCTGTGACTTTAACATTTTTTTATTCCTCCCAGCAGAGCTCTTTAAATATTGGCCACTGGGGGGAGTGAAGATCTACCCCTCTCTTGGAAGAAGCTATCGCGAAACGTACGTCAGAGGACGTGATGACGTCACACGTCACGCTTTCCAGCATGGATGCCTGCAGCTTCTAGCAGACCTCATCGTGTCACGGCTTGAGCTCCCTTCAGCTGCACACTCCATGAGGCACCTACCCAGGCTGATTGAAAGGATCGTGTATCCAGGGCCAGCACAGATAAGTTACTCAGGGTCCTCTTTCCCTCTTTTCTGTCCTCTACTCCCCCCCTCTCCCCCCGTGTGCTGTAGGGGTATGTTATTGAGGGTCAGACCTAGTGAATTACACGATCCTGCTGCATTACTCTCCCCCCACAGGGTTAGTATATATTGGTGTGTAGGGCATTCCTTTTCCCTCTTTTCTGCCCCTGTATGTAGTTACTATCTAGCAGGGACAGTTGTTGTGGGGTTCACACCACTATTGCTCTATTGTCCATTTATTATATTGGACCATTTATGTCAGCAGTGTCAATATTTGTGTGTGTTATCATTGACCATTCTGTGCTACTGTTTTGTCATTTATCTCTGTAACACATTATTGATGCATGGTTTACAGTGAGCTAGTGTTCACACACACTTTAGTGCCTCCTGCGGGTGTATATATTATATATAGCGCTCCAGTGACGTCATACATCACAGTTAGCCCCTATTGCCTTACACCATAGGCATAGGTTGAGCGCTTTGTGTTATTCATAGTGCTTATGTTTATTGCTCCATTTTTTGGATCACATTCTGGCAATTTGCCTAATAGCACTAATTGTATTCAGTTCACCTTATTCACCAATTTTCTGGTACCAATTATTTTTTAATTATTATCAATAAAGCATATTTAAACACTACTCTCAGGTTTGGTTCAGATTTTTCCTGTGTTGTTGCTTATTTACCAGGGTGACCTCCCTCTTCAGATTTTGAGTGCATCTATAGGGCCTTATCTGTATGTATTGTGTCTTTACGTCATAGAGTGTTCTCTGTGTTCGATTAGTCTCCCTGCCCTATTGCACCAGTCTGAATTAGTGATCCTAGTGGTCACACTAGGTTGAGCGGGTGCAATTTTCTTTTGTTCTTCACTTATAAATGACAACAATTTTGGAAATGTATGTTCTCTTACAAATCATATATTTTTAAAAATATAAATGAAAGGTTTTCATGAGATATGTTGTGTCCCCATACATTTTGTTATTACAATTTATGTATGTGTCCGTATCTCTTATAAGGGGTTAGTTTAACCTCCGGTTTGCTAGTAAAACAGATTTACTGTGTCGCGAAACGATGCATGTCTAAAAAGTGTATTACCAACATGAAAAGTTTGGAAAGCTCTGCTCTATATTAATAAACAATTGGTTAACTGAGGAAAAAGTTCATAAGCGGCTTGATAAAATTAAAGTAAATAAGGCACCTGGACCCAATGGCATAAATCCAAGAGTTCTCAAGGAGTAAGTTCAGTAATAGCAAAACCATTACATTTAATATTCAAGAACTCCATTTCCACAGGCTCAGTACCACAAGATTGGCGTAAGCAGATGTGGTGCTTATACTTAAAGGGAGCTAGATCACAACCGGGAAATTACAGACCTGTAAGCCTGACTTTAATAGTGGGGAAGCTACTTGAAAGTTTAATACGGGATAATATTCAGGAATAAGTAATGGAAAACAAAATTATTAGTAATAGCATGGATTTATGAAGGATAGATCATGCCAAACTAACCTTATTTGTTTGTTTGAGGAGGTAAGTTTGAATTTAGAACAGGGTAGATGCAGTTGATGTTGACTACTTAGATTTTGTAAAAGCTTTTGATACGGTTCCACACGAGGTTGGTGTACAAAATAAAGCAAATTGGACTCAGTAATAATGTATGCACCTGGATTGAAAACTGGTTGAAGGACAGACAACATAGGGTTGTCATGAATGGAACTTTTTCAGGTTGGGCTAAAGTCGTGAGTTGAGTACCAAAGGGATCGGTACTGGGATCCCTTCTTTTTAACTTGTTTATCAATGACCTTGAGGTTGGCATTGAGAACAAAATTTCCATCTTTGCTGATGAAACTACATTCTGTAAGCTAGTAGAATCAGAGCAGGATGTAATTTCTCTCCAGAAGAACTTGAAGAGACTGGAAACTTGGGCAGGTAAATGGCAGATAAATGTAAGGTTATGCATTTGAGAAGCAAGAATAGACATGCGACTTACAAGTTAAATGGGGATATATTAGGGGAATCCTTGATGGAGAAGGATTTAGGAGTGCTTGTAAACAGCAGGCTTTGCAATAGTGCCCAAAGTCATGCAGTAGCGGCAAAGCCAAACTGTGACGGGGGAGGGGTGCCAAGCGAGTAATAAAGGGGTCACCCTCATTAGGCAACCCCTTCCACCATCTCGGAAGTGAGGGTTTAACCAGAAATGTACGTAAAATACATGTGTTCCCCTGCTTCATAACCAAAAGGTATGTCCCTTGGTTATCCTATTCCCACATTTAGAGGGAATTAATGTATTTTTATTCCCGTTTCATGGCAAACCGTTTTATTTGCTAAGTGTTTATATTGGTACAATTATGGTGTTTGTACCTGTGCAGTGTATGCAGCAACAACATACACTGGGATCCAGGTGGGAGGGAAAGGGTTAATGTTAATTTTGTGTTTATGGCCCTTTGTCCCTTTTCCCACCTTTGCAGGCTCCATTTTGTAGTTTCTCCATAGGTCGCCATTGGGGCTCCATATAACCCTATGGAGATTCCGGCGATTTGGGCCTGATATCGTAGAAGACCTGCAGGTGGCGCCCGAGGGAAGGAGCAGCGGTTTCCCATTGAAAGGCCATTGAGCCATTCATTTCAATGGGGATTCCTCGAAGCTGACCTCCAGGAACGGGTTGGCAGCCATCCAAACCGCAGACCGCAAGAGCGGAAACATTGTCTTGAAGAGAGCTTTGATCACTCCCCGGTCAAGTTCAAATTCAATTGGCGTGGGAAACTTAGGTTCTAGGGCACCCAGGAATAAAGTTCTTTTTTTTCCCCCAGACCCTAGGAACCCCCTCCTTTGAACCCAACCAGGTCCGAGAGTTAATGACCCCGGTAAAGGGTCGCGCTCGTTATAAGGGTTGCACCATAGACTCTAATGGCAGAGGTAAAAGCCGCGAGAAAAAACGGTTAAGTCGGGATGAGCAGAAACCTAGAACCCATAACTCCGGTTCTGTTCAACCTAGAGGGCAGAGATTCGGCCACCATGTAGTCCTAGTTCCGGCAGGATTGCATGGCAAATACCGACCCTCTCGGGGAAACAGAACGGAGTCAGGGTAATTGCAAAATTTGGGTTTCTGCCATTGACTTGCATGGCAGAAAAAAGCCTCGTGTTCAAAAGTGCTTTTAAAACTGTGTTTTGGTATCTCAGGTTCTGGGGGTCGTGGAGGGCTGAAATTTGGCAACTATGGCAAGGGTCCTCCTGAAGGGTCCGCATGAGGACCTGGCAGATTTCAGCCCGCTCAGACCCACAGAACGGATTATTTTAATATAAATATGATTGTGAAAATGTACTATGTTTGGGGTCCAGGGTAAAAGCCCGGGAAGGCTAGAGCCCATATGGTATGTTAATGCTCAGGGGGGAGACAAGTTGTCTACAATAAGCCCCCTGATCAAAGGCTCCCCCACCCTGCTTGTGTATGCTAGAACAGGAATAAATGGTGAAACAAAGCGCACAAGCAAAAAAGGAGCAGGAAGGACCCAGAATCAAAAATAGAATAAAAGGGCACTTTAATGTGACAAACGACCCATCCAACGCTTTTCGAACATCACAGCGTACTTTTTCAAGGATAAAACATAGTGTAATACCATCCATTAAATACCCTCTTACCTGCAGGCAGATTCGCGACAAAAAGCGGACGCACGATGACGTCATGATGCAATGCGCGTCATCGCGCATGCGCAGAACGATCCGGCGCCATCTGAGGGCAAAACTATCCATGTAGGCAGTGTTATGTATTGTAGGTAAGGGCAATGCATAAGATAACACAGTAATTCTAATGGTATAATAAGTAGGCAAATTCATACCCAAAACGGATGCACAATGACGTCATAACGCAATGCGCGTCACCGCGCATGAGCAGAGCGACACGGCGTCGTGTGAGGGCAAAATTGTCCCTGAAGGCATGTGAAGCATTATAAGTAAAGGCAATACATACGGCAACCACAGTAGGACAAAAAAGACATGTCAAAAGACAAAAACGATAGCAGACCACTGAACCTCTTCAAGAGGGGTGTGTCAGCCTTTGAAGGGAGCATCATGAAATCAGCAAAGACTACATCAGGCACTGCACAGGAATCCAAGAGAGGTATGTTTATCTTAGAAGTGGGCACCATAAAATCAGGAAAGGGTGCATCAGCCGCTGCATAGAAATCAGCAAGCAACAATTCCGTCTTTAAAATGGGAGCCTTTGAATCAGTAAGGCGCGCTGAGAGGCAATTGATCGCTACTGCGGTCTGTAGAGAGCGGAAGCTGGAGCAGGGGATGCGTGGTTTGTGGAGGGTCCGTTCGTCCGCCCCCCCCCGTTGGTCCATCACACACACACACACACACACACTTCCCGCGCCTCCCTCCCGTTGCTCCTTCCCTGCTCTCCCCCTTACCTCCTCATTGGCTTACTTGCGCACCACGTGACGTGTCAACGCTTCAGAACACCACCTTCTGGTAGCACTGGCCGGCTTATGCGTCACAGCACGTAGTGAGCCACGGAGGGAGGAGGCAGCGGGGACTAACAGATTGCAGGTAAGGGGCTGGTGGCGCACGTGGCCGCAAGCGTCGCTGACCGCAGTGGGTCCTCAGCCTAAGGATTATATCAGGTACTGCAGGAAAATCAGTAAGACATAACCTTGTCTTTGGAGTGGGAGTTCTAGACTCATGAAAGGTTACATAAAGCAAGGGAGCGCAAACTTTTGAAGCTGCGCCCCCTGTCTGCTCCCTTCACTGCTCGCGCCCCTTACCTCTTTGGTTGGTGTTAAAAGACGCCGTGGGTCATGTGACCATGCGACGTGATTTGACGCCGGGTTGCCATGGCGATGGCATGTGACATCACATCACATGACCCCGCAGTGTAATTTGATGTCGCGTTACCATAGCGGACTCTGCAACCGCTGCACACCCCCTGAAAAATCACTCAGTTTGCGCACCCCTGACGTAAGGTACTCTAAGGAAACCAGTGAGAGGAAAACTAGTCTTTGATGTAGGAATCTTAGAGTCAGTAATAAGTACCTTAGACAAAGCAGAATAATCAGTGATACTTAAACTTGTCTTAGAAGAATCAGAAATAGGTATATTTAACCATGTGGATCCGATGAGGCGTGGGCAGAAACAGCTTCTGTAACTACCACTATAGTGGGGGTAGGGAGCTGCTCTGTTTCTCATTCCTGTCCAGGTATAGTTCCATTTTATGGAGCAGGCTTGTGTGCGGAGCCAGGACTCGACCCACCTCAGCAGGGTCCATGTTTGTGGGGCTGAGCATACTGTAACAGGTGCTCGCCACAAACAGGACGGGACCGCAGTATCGAGGTGGAGATAATGATGTCTGGAATCACGTCTGGAAGTGGGTCGCAACGTCATGGGTAGCCGGGTTCTGGTAGGAGAGAGCAGTGTAATAGGAGAGCAAGCACAGGTCGTGTAGTGGAGAGGTACGGATAGTAGAGGTCACTAGCTGGGGTCAGCACCAGGGAAGACCTCAGGAACAGGGAAGGCTTTCGCAGCAGGGAAGGCCTAGCAAGGCAAGGCAAGGTCCTTGCGACTAGCACAGGTCATAAAAGGATTATGCCCAGTCCCTTCATGGTGGAAGAGGCTGATTCTAAATAGCAGGAAGAACTAAACAGATGCAGGGCTGCACAGCAGGCAGGAACAAGGCAGGTTCAGGAACAGGTGCAGCCAATTACTAAGGAGATTTGCTAGAAACCAAGATGGCCACAACAGCCACGTCAGAGTAAGTTCCAGCAAATCCCTGGACTGGAACACTATCAGGCTGGATCAGAAGACAGTTGCTGGTGTTTGTGCATGGGACCCATATCTTTGGAATTTGGGTGGACTTATCCAGGCAATTTCACTTTACCTGGAATGTTTATTTTATAGTTATTGTTAAAGCTATGGCCTTTCCTTCCAAAACTGGGCAGTTCCCAGTCCAAAAACACATGAAACAATATTTAGGGGACAATATAGAAAGTCTTAATTGTGCGTTCTGGTCCGGCATCTCCGATTTCTCCAGGCACTTAAGATGCAGGCATGGGAAGTCCTGCTTCTCCCAGTAAGTCTGTTACCCTTCTTTGTGCAGACGTCTCTGCTGTGTGGGGCTTTGGCTTCCCTACTGTTGCCAGGCAAAACCCTCTGGTCAACAATCCTGGATCTCTGCAGGCTGGAACTCTGTTGTCTGGCTACTCTCACAGAGCCTCCAACAGGGACACTGAAAAGCTACTTCCTACCTTTTATCCCCTGTTCAATCAGGAGTTTTACATATCACCTGCAGGAACCCCCACACCTACTTCAGTTTCCTGCCCTGTAAAGGGATTTTAACTTCTTGACTCCCTTACATACCTCCACAATCAGAGTGTAGCCCTGCGCACACTCTGTCATTTAAACATCCCCTCTTCTCGGGAAACAGATTGGCCTCATGGGGCTGTCTTTTGGACTCCTTTTCTTCTTTCTCTACTTCCAATTGAAGAGGTTTTCCCTTACCTCGAATCTTTTCTGTCCACCTTCCGGCTGGATCCATGGGTTTGGTTCTCCTAGGTAAGACATCTTTTCCCAAGCACCTTTTTACTTCAACAATCACTTTGTTTTTGTTTCTTTTGGGCAATTGTCGTGTTTTCTACGCCTGCCCAATGGTATTTCGCCACCTCTTTTTTATCTGCTCGGTGCAACTATGTGTATTCGTGATTGAAACGCTCACTGGTGACAACGTTTTTGTAACTTGTGCACTCAAACAGTGTCTCTCCAAGTTTTTAGTCTGACTCAGCTTTCCACTGCAGCAACTCTTCTTTAACTCGCTTATCAATGAGTTCTTCCACGAGTAGTGCATTCTCTTTTTCCCTGTGACCATTTGCATATGGCTCCACATCATTAATCTTGGTCCTTCTACTTTGCATTCTGTGGAAAGCAGACTGTATCACTGCAACGGCCTTGCAGATACGCTTATAAGGCTAAGGCCCCGCTCCCAGAGTCAGCGCACCCGCACTGCTGACAGGCGGTGCGCTGAGATACACAGACCGCGATATGCGGTCTGTAGGGAGCGGGAGCCAGAGCGGGAGGTGGGCGGGAGTGGGAGGTTTGACAGGGAGGGGGGGCGTGGCTTGAGCGGAGGGACCCGCTACTCTCCCACCCTCCCTCCACAGGCTGCAGGAGGGACCCGCTACTCTCCCCCCCCCCCTCCCTCCACGGGTTGCAGGAGGGAGCTGCTACTCACCCCCCCCTCCCTCCACGGGCTGCAGGAGGGAGCTGCTACTCTCCCCCCCCCTCCCTCCACGGGCTGCAGGAGGGAGCTGCTACTCTCCCCCCCATCCCTCCACGGACTCGGGCTGGAGCTGCTACACACACACACACACACACACACGCAGGCACTCACGCACTCATACACACATGCAGGCACTCACGCACTCACACACACACACAGACAGAGGCAGGCACTCAGGCACACACATACACACACAGACACAGACAGGCACGCACGCACTCAGACACACACACAGACAGGCACTCACCTGCTTTCACTCCACACTCCTCCCCGCTCCCCGAAGCCTCTCCTCCTCCTGAAGCCTCCCCTCCCCATTGGCTCACAGCCACACCACGTGACGCGTCAACGCTAGGAAACACCATTCTCTTGTGTCTCCTAGCGGCTGACGCGCCACAGCGTGTAGTCAGCTGTGCCGCCAGGGGGGACCGGGACCGGCTCACGAGGATTCCCCTGCTGGTGGGGAACTCGCGACTTAGCCGCCCGCGCCAACGAGCGCAGCGGGACCGAGGCCTAAGAGTGTACAGCTTGCTTGGTTCTGATATAGGATCTGTATCCGGAATCCCCCCAGCATCTCTCTTCACATCCCTGTAACATCTTTGTTGCTGATACTGCCTAACATTGGACTTTAGTAGATTCACACATTCCTTAAAAAACTCATACTTTTTTTTCTTTGTTTTGCTTTCTCCAAATTGACTGGAAAATGCAGGCTGCTTTATTCTGGCAATATAGCTGACGTGCCTTCACCTCTCTGTAGACAGCCCGTATGATAGTCACAGAGCGTTTGCGCAGATACTTTTCTCTCGCCATCCTTGGATAAGAGCTCTGTAATATGTCTGCTGTGTGTGAATGCTTTTCTCTAATTGCAGCAATTTTAGTTGATCAGCGAGAGACTTCTGTTTCTTGCGTACATCCTGGAATTCTATCGAACGCTTTTCCATGGACTCCTTCTGTACCCTATGTGTCTCTTCTAGTTTTGTAATCTCTTTATCTTTGACCTCATATGGCTTTATAGCTTGTTCCATTTTATTTTTGAAAAATTTAGCTTGATACTGCAATTTTTCTATTTGTCTCCAACTCTTTCCTGTGCTTGCTCTGAGTTTGCATCAATGCCTCCTTAATCATATTTTGCATCTCTGCCGATTTTTCATCGCTAGGGTCGCAGCAGCTTCAGTTTTCCATGCCTCTTTGTCCTGGGCTTATTGACTTTTGGGGATGGAGTAGCCTCTCTGCTCCTCCAGCTCCCGAACCAGTTTCTAGACCGCCTCATGCTCCCTCTCATACAGTTACCTGGCCTCTAAGCCCCTCCTCCAGCAATGCTCTGGTTATGCTCAGTGTGGCCTTCAGCTCCTCATGCTGCTCTGTGGGGACACACTACTGTAGGTACTCAGACGCTCCTGTAGCACTTGCTGCTTCTCCTCAGCACCCGCCTTTTTCGACTTGGTCTCTTTACCTTGCAGCTGGCTCTGCAGCTTGTGCTCTGCTTGTGTGTGCTGCTGCAAGGATACACGTTCTCCTTGCATTACTCTCTCTGTATTCTGCAGTACTTGCTGCAATTCTACCTTTTCAAGGGCCAATTGTTTCTTCATTTTTTCTGCTTGGGGAAGCTTCTCATCCCTCACTGACCTGGTCAGTCAATTCTGAAACCTTCTCTTGTAGGTTTTTCTTCTCTTACAGTCGCTATAGTTTGCCGACCTCTCCAAGGGCGTAATCATATAAATTAGCTCTGAAGTGAGACAGTGAATCCCCTTCTGATAGACATCCAATTCAGCCTTTGCCTCTTCATCCTTGGTGGCAGCAGTTGCATTTGACCGCTCAAGGTTAGTCCTCATGTCCTGGAACTCACTCTGCAAGTGCCACATTGTCTACTCCAAAGTTATACACTTGGCGATCGCTGCGGACAGACCCCTCTGTAACTCAGTCTTCGCTTCTTGCTCTTTAACCAACTGTTCGTGGAGGAGATCATAGTCATGCTTGGCACCTCGCAATCCATCTTTAACCTGGCTCAGGGAATCGTCAACCTTTTACTCATCTTTTTCCTGTGCCATCTCCTTTTGAATCCATGCCTTCATCACTGGAAATTCTGCCATTACCAGGAGCCTATAGGCTGCAGAACATCTTGGCTCTTGCTCGGAATTGCAATTTCCTGATGTTGCAGGCTCATCATTAACCATTTCTGTCACTTTCGCTGTCAGTTGCAAACCTCTTTTCTTTTTGCTTCTTTTTTTCTTTGTTTTGGAAAGCTCTGAGGCATGAGCAGTTCTGAGCTCACTTTCCTTGCTCGAAACATCTACATTTCTCCTCGCCCACCACCCGTTGCTTGCTGTTGCAATCGCTGGAGACAATCTTCCTCATACTTCCGGGACTCTTCATACTTCAGAACGTAAGGACACGCCTTTTCCGAGTGCCCCGGGTCCTCGTACTCCATACATACTATGGGCGTTTTTCTGTTGTGTCTCGCTGTCGCTGTGCAGCCAAGACTTCAGCAAACCATCAGTTAAAACTTTTTCATCCACATTTTTTTTCCCTGCATATACTCCAATCAATTGAGTGGTTTTATTTGCCACAAAAACAACTAAAACATTGTGGCTACTGCCCCTTGAAAGCAAACATCTACTCAATGTTATAGAGAAAAGAGGAAACTGGCGCACAGTCCAATAAAGTGGGTCCCAGGATAACAAAAATAAATATTTATTGATGTGAAAACATCCAACAAATGGAGGAGAGCAACCTCCTATGCGTTTCGAACTGTAGTTCTTTGTCAAGGAGTATAACAAATAGCTCAGATACAGTTCTTATATACCCTACCTGTGTTTTCTGTTTTGGTGCCAAAATCAGGTAATAACCGTCGCTTCAAAGGAGCGTCACCGTCCCAATGATGCTTCCCCCATCCCGTGAAGCCAAAAGCGTAGGTGGGTAGGCACTCCCCCCGCTCCGCCCCCCTCCCCCCGGTGCGGCTACAGAAATTTTACCTACTCGATGTTAGGAGACTAAATAAACATTACTCCTGAAAAGCAGCTACTTTCTGCCTTTTATCCCGTGTTCAATCAGGAGTTTTAAATATCACCTGCAGAAAACCCGACACCTAGTTCCGTCTCCTGCCCTGTAAAGGAGTTTAACTCCTTGGCTCCCTTACAGTTACCATGAAGAAAATGCTGACAACTCGGTCAAATCGCAGCCCACCCCGCCCGCGGCCACAAAGACAGTAAAACGGAAGAATTAAGGCTGCAGGAGTCCATGCTTTTGAAAGGGACTGCAGCATTAATCCTTCACTTGTTAGGCCACGGGAGAGAATACTGCTGCTAGCACACTGGCTTTTTATTGTTATTGTTTGTACATAGGTTTGAAGCAGGGGGTCTCCAGAGCTGAACCCAATTAATTTCAGCTCACGTGACCGGTACATTTAAACAGCACCAAGATACCGGCACCCCTACGGAGGTCTGAACCGCGGGAAGCAGGGGGATCCCAGATCTAAAATGAATGTGGTTCATCTCCAGAGACCCCCCTGCTTCAAACCTATGTATAAAATGATAATTTAAAAAAAGCTTCATTACCTGAATGGCTGACCGCTGGACCGTCTAGACTAATGTCCCTATTATCTAAATATGACAAATAGTGGTTTTGGGCATTAATCAAAACAAAAAACATTTAAAAAAAATACACATAAAAACAATAATACATATGTAGCCCTCTTTCCTACGCTCTAGAGTGACTACGGGTACTGCACACACCTGTGGGCTCCTGGAGATCTGAGCCTCCGCTAACTGGGAGCCTGGGGTAACACTTATCTTAACGGCAGCGCCTCCACTTACCCAAGATCCCCATCATGTTAGATTCCTCTGGGCAAGAACCATAGCAACACACATATGCTTTGAACTGTTTTAATGTAACGCACAAAATAACCCTTATCACTTTATCATGGCAAGAACACATTCATTAGCTTATACTGTACTTATAAGGCTAGTGGCTCGGCCACTCTCATAAGGAGTAATGTCTCTGTCCCATCACCGCGTGCCCACACACCGTGTCCATGTACTGCAATATGAATATAGGCTCAGTCCTTTGGCCACTCCACTTAGTGTCCCCAAATAGTGTTCCCTAAGGCGGGATCAGCGCCTGTTGACCGGTGTTGGTGCACTTTAGTAAATACCTTCCGGTCACTGCGGTGACCGGTAACAGCTTCGAAAAGGATCCGCCGATCCAGCGCTTTGCTTTCCGATGTCTCACTGTCCAGCCGTCTGCTCCTAGATGATTAGCAACAACCTTGGATCCGCACACTTTGTCCCTATCTGTTGTACAGTAAGGAGTGATGTGCCTATCACTATTGGACTTCCCTGCAGCACACAACCTACAGTGACTCAGGGAATCTCTTAGGGCCCTCAGGGAAGATCTAGCCTATGCAGGTGGGTCACGGACCCCCTGCACTCACACTACCTCCTTCCCTGCTCCTCCGGTGCCCTCTGGCTAGCGTGGTCTCTCCCCCACGCTTCCGTTTCCTGCCTCCCGCCAATCCAGCCCTCCTATTGGCTCCCTGGCGTCAGGTGACTCCGCTAAGGCTCCTGGGAGTTGTAGTTACTGGCTGAGCCTCTATCTTATTGGCCAGCCGTTCGCGCGCTTGCACCGCGCATGCGCGATCTCTCTCTGTTCTGACCGTGCCCTTACTGTTGCGCAATCAACATGGCGGCGCCCTATACTGTCGGGCCGCCGCGGAACCTTACACCACTCCCTCCGGAGACGCACTGCAACATACAACAGAAGGCAACCTAACACATCCCTACACATAAAATCATTGATTTGACACTGGGGATAACTAGCTATAATTAATAATAAAAAAAACAATATTAAAATACATTAATAATCCCCCTTCATTATCTTAGTGGCTAGTCGCTAAGGTAATGAAGGGGTTAAACCCCTCCCACTACCCCACCAGGATGTCTAACCACCCACCCCAGGGAAAGTACCCCCTTCACCCACCATGCCTACACCAAACAAAACGCACCCCCACCACACACAATAATGGACAATAGACCTATTAGCCAAATCTGGCTAATAGTGCTTTTGCCCATTCCAAAGCATAGAAAATACACATTATAATAAACAGAAATTCTAGCTATTTAATCCATTGATTGTCACTTTGGCCACCTATACCCTCAACGGGGGAAAAAATAGCTACATTTGCAATCAATGAATACTCTAAATAAATAAGTGTTGCTTACATTTACCAGGATGAATGCCTTCCTCCACATCCCCAGCGGCACCTGATGATCCAAGTCCAAAAACCACAAAAACAATCCTTACCCAATGGCACAAAAATAAATCCAGGTTGACGAGTAGAAGTCAAGGATCCTCCATTGCTTGAAGAGATGTCACCGGTGAGTAGATCTTTTCTTTTTCTTTCTGGCAGGTGTTGCCTCCTTCCTGTTGAATGAGATGTGACAGGTCTTATATAAGGCCTGTGACATCACATTTGACAGACACATGGTACATCCAGAAAATCTAACAGGTGGCATCAGGTTTGCCTGAGAATGACCTCTCTACCAAACTTTTTTGGGTGCAGTGACATCACCTTAAATGGAGGGATGCACATTGTACGTTGTGCATGGTGGTTGTGCTTCCCTCACTTTAAGGTGATGTTACAGTACCCAAAATAGGATTGGTGGGTGTAGCATGTGATTCCATCAAGCTTGATTGACAGGTCATTCTCAGCCAAACTTGATGGATGTTCACAAAGTACATCCACCAATTGGATTGGTGAATGTACCTTGTGGCAGGCCTTATACAAGGCCTGTTATGTCTCCTTTGACAGGAAGTGGATGATGAGGCAACATCTACAGGAAAGAAGAAAAGATGTTCATCAACCTGAATTTATTTTTATTTGCCATGGGAGATGGATTTTTTAAAATGGGTTTTTGATTTAGATCCTCTGGTGCCACAGTGGATGAAGGCCTGCATCCCGACAAGGGTAAGCAATACATTTATTTATTTAGGGTGTCCATTGATTGCCAATGTGGCTATCTATGTCCCCGTTGAGGGCATAGATAGCCACAGTGAAAATCTATGGATTAAATGCCTAGTGTTTGGGTTATTATTTTAAAGCTGCAGTTCATGTTGCCGTTTTTAAAAATATATACATTTTTTCCCATTCAATATGTGCAACAATACAATCTGCACACAGACAAGTGATTAGCTAAGCTGTAGATCGATCCATTCACCTGTAATCGATCGCTTGCTGGTGAAGAGCTAGAGGGAGGGTGAGGATCATGAGCCAGAGCCTATCAGAAGAGGAGGGGCTGTCACTTTGGAGATGCTTCCTACATTAGAACCATTACAAATGTCTTTTAAACATTTTTTTAAAAATGCTACAAGTATTACAGAACTGATTTATTTAAAAAAAAAAAAGATACGTAGGATATTGCTTGAACTGCTGCTTTAATGTGCATTTTTTGAATGCTTTGGAATGGGCGAACGCGCTATTAGCCAGATTTGGCTAATAGGGCTATTGCCCATTACTGTGTTGGGTGGTGGTGGTTGGTGTTTTGTTGGGGATTGTGGGGAAGGGTGAACGGGGTACTTGCCCAGGGTTGGGTGGTTAGGTCTCCAAGGGGTTAGCAGGAAGGGTTAACCCCTTAATTACCTCAGCAGTTACTACCAGCTAAGGTAATTAAGGCATTACTGTACAGTAGACAGTATTTTAATGGTTGGAAATTGACCCTCTATTGGATGTTGGTGCAGCTGAGAAATAGGAGGATTGACCTTTATCCTGGCAGGGTAAGTACTAATTTTATTTACTATAGAGTGTCTACTGATTGCCAATATGGGTTACTGTGCCGGTAAGGGCATAAAGTAGGTAGCCATAGTAGCAATTCATGGATTAAATGGCTAGCGTTTGTGTTATTTTATTGTAATGTATGTTTTGTATTGTATGCCTTGGAATGGGCAAAAGCGCTATTAACCAGATTTGGCTAATAGGGCTATTGCCCATTACTGTGGGGGTGTTTTTTAGGCGGTAAAGGAGTGGGTGGAGGAGGTACTTGCCCCAAGGAGGGTGGTTAGGCTTCCCTTGGGGAGGGGGCGTGGGGGTGGGGGTGGCGGGAAGCTTCAACCCCTTAATTACCTTATCGATTAGCCCCGAAGTTAATGAATGGGGGGTTTAATGTACTGCACCGACACACTTTATTCGAGCAAATACCCAGTATGTATCTGGCAGATACCTGGAATGCGCCGCTCCTCACCTCTGACAAGCCCCGTTGCGTTTGCCTTCCCAGCCTGGGTTCATGCCTGGCTGACGGGCGGCTGATCTGTTAAATGATAATGATTAGGATTTAATAGGCTGCAATGCTTCGCATGTCTACCAGATGGCATAAATTCATGAATTGTAATGCAGTATATATATATATATACTGTGCAGTATTGCAGCCAGCGGGAATAAAATGCTTCAATCCCTGCCTGGAAAATAACCCAATGCACTCGGGCAGAAAACAGTCACAAACCTCAATACACCCGGGTATACCCGAATTCGTGGGACTAGCCGAGCTCGAATAAAGTGTGTCACCAGTGTATTTGAATATTGTTAGGTATACCTAATAGTTACATAGTAGATGAGGTTGAAAAATGACGTACGTCCATCAAGTTCAACCTATGCTAAATTTAGACAACAGATACTTTTTCCTATATCTATACTTACTTATTGATCCAGAGGAAGGCAAACAAAAAACCCCAGTGTTATTTCATCCAATGATATCTCACCAGGGGAAAAATAAATTTCTTCCTGACTCCAAGAATTGGCAATCAGATTAATCACTGGATCAACATTCTTCCCATGTATACTTATTTGGTATATCCCTGTATACCTTTCCTTTCTAAAAAGATGTCCAATCTTTTTTTGAACAAATGTATTGTATTTGCCATCACAGTCTCTATGGGTAATGAATTCCACATTTTAACTGCCCTTACTGTAAAGAACCCTTTCCTTTGTTGCTGGTGAAATCTTTCCTCCAACCTAAAGGGATGCCCTGGAATCCTTTGTACTGCCCTTGGGATGAATAGTTCATTTGAAAGTTCCTTGTACTGTCCCCGAATATATTTGTATATAGTTATCATATCTCCTCTTAGACGCCTCTTTTCTAATGTAAATAAATCTAATTTAGCTAGCCTCTCTTCATAAGTTAGAATGTCCATCCCCTTTATTAATTTGGTGGCTCTTCTCTGCACTCTCTCTAGTTCCAGAATGTCTTTTCTAAGGAGTTGTGCCCAACATTGTACTCCATATTCAAGGTGTGGTCTTACTAATGCTTTGTAAAGGGGCATAATTATGTTTACTTCCCTTCCATCCATTGCCCGTTTAATGCAAGATAAGATCTTGTTTGCCTTTGCAGCTACTGCATGACTTTGGGCACTATTGCTAAGCCTGCTGTCTACAAGCACTCCTAAATCCTTCTCCATCAAGGATTCCCCCAATTTATCCCCATTTAATGTGTAAGTCGATGTTTATTCTTGCATCCGAAATGCATAACCTTACACTGGCGACACACTTTATTCGAGCTTGGCTAATCCCACGAATTCGGGTATACCAGGGTGTATTGAGGTTTGTGACTGTTTTCTGCCCGAGTACATTGAGTTATTTTCCAAGCAGGGATTGAAGCATTGTATTCCCGCTGGCTGCAATACTGCACAGTATATATATATAAACTGCATTACAATTCATGAATTTATGCCATCTGGTAGACACGCGAAGCATTGCAGCCTATTAAATCCTAATCATTATCATTTAACAGATCAGCCGCCCATCAGCCAGGCATGAACCCAGGCTGGGAAGGCAAATGCAACGGGGCTTGTCAGAGGTTAGGAGTGGCGCATTCCAGGTATCTGCCAGGTACATACCGGGTATTTGCTCGAATAAAGTGTGTCGGTGCAGTACATGTATCTGTATTAAACCTCATCTGCCATTTACCTGTCTACGTTTCCAGTCTTTCCAAGTCCTTCTGGAGAGAAATTACATCCTGCTCAGATTCTACTACCTTACGCAATTTAGTAACATCAGCAAAGTTGGAGACTTTGCTTCTGATGGTCCCAGTACTAATCTCTGAGGTACTCCATTCACAACTTTAGCCCAACCTGAAAAAGTTCCATTTATTACAACCCTCTGTTATCTATCCTTCAACCAGTTTTCAATCCAGGTGCATACATTATTACTGAGTCCAATTTGCTTTATTTTGTGTACCAACCTCTTGTGTGGAACCGTATCAAAAGCTTTTGCAAAATTTAAGTAGACCACATCAACTGCATTACCCTGGAGTTGCTGTAAGAGCTGTGTGGGGAGACACAGAGAAACTGCTTCTGTCTGCATAGCTCAGAAGCAGGTAACCCCACAGCATTAATCCTTCCAGAAAATATATTGCCCTCCTAGCCTAACAGCTATAGTCGCTCCAAATCGGGGTCACGGAAAGCGTAAGTCTTGTGGCATATACGCTATCTTACAGAGAGAGACAGAGAGACGGAGAGACGGAGAGACGGAGAGACGGAGAGACGGAGAGACGGAGAGACGGAGAGACGGAGAGACGGAGAGACGGAGAGACGGAGAGACGGAGAGACGGAGAGATTTAGAGCCATTGCAGGGAACCAGAATTAAACATAAAAATTAATTAAGTAATAGGTCTTCATAAATTGCACTGTGACTGTGAAACATACCAGAGGGAACAGCACTATCGCCAGGAAATAATGCAGGTTTTTTCTCTGGTATAGGCTTCAACCCTACCCGCTCCTGAGCCTAAAAAAGGAGAACAATGTACTATTAAGACATGGATTGCAATGAAACTTCATAATGCAAAGATATGTTAAAGACAACTGTGGGTGCCAATAATTATGTTAATATCAGTGGTTCCCAAAAATTCCCTGAAACTACTTAATGTATGTTTCCTGGCATCGCACACCCAATTTCAAAACCTTAAATTAGTTTTGTAAAAGACTGCTGCACAAATCTACATTTTAAAAGATTATTATTATTATGATTATTATTATATTTATACCACCTGATAAAATCCGACAAAAAGAATACAGGGCATTTGAACCAGCTGAATCTTTAGTGATATAGCATTATACTCTGTCCTTAGGTACTGTATAATGCTATGCTGCACAGTAAAGGAATGCGTTAATCCTGGGTCGGATATAGTATTCTATGAGTGCCAGTAATTATTACTTGTGTAGCCTCGACCCACCGTTTAACTCCGTGGCGGGTGCAGGAACAGGGGAGAGCTGCGGTCAGTGGTGGGAGCGCTCTGTGGCATACCTGGCATGCGGGGGCTTCCATTGTGAATGCGCACGCATGCGCAGTACAATCCTCGCGCAAGCACGGTACCCTGTTAGTTGTGTCGGCTCCACAAGGGACTACAAGCCCCAGCAGCCCCCGGAGCTGCTTATCACATGCTGCAGCACAGCCAATATGGTTCTTACAAAAAAGAACAATGATAATGCGCCAGATGGGGTGTTACTCTTGATAAGGGCAATGAGCAAGATTAACGATGAAATATATATAAAAAACAAAAAAATATATATATATAAAAAAACCAAAAAAAAACCACATGTGACATGAACCAGTCCGGTGCGTATAGGGTATTGCAAAAGGAAATGTATATATGAGTGAGACAAACACAACCCAATAGGTGAAGCAGCTTCTTTAAAACAGGGAACCTCCTGTCCCTGCTAGGTACATAGCAACAAAGAAAAGGTTAGAAGCGCAGTCAGTATAGGGTTGAGGTCAAACTATATAACTTTATTAAAACATCTAGTCCCAGGGCAGAACCTCTAGGACAACAACAGCATAAGAATTAATGCATATAATATTATTAAAAAAAGAAAAAACTATGTGGTTGAAGCTGTATGTGCAATTGCACTTGATGGGTCTCCAAGGGGTTAAAAATGGGAGTAGCCTGATGATAAATCTCAGTCCTGCAATCTGTGCACTGCCCGGGCAGATTTAGGAAAAAAGAGGGGGTACCCCAGGGCTGAGGCAATGCTCAAAATGCTCACCCTTAATCCACTTTGATAAGTTGGTGTCCCGTAATCCTCCTTGCTCCTGAAATTCGCTCCGTAGCAAGCTGTTCAGATGCGCTGATTGCCACCCGGAGGGCTGTCTGCTACCAAGCGCAATCAGCGCATCTGAACAGCTTGCTACGGAGCGAATTTCAGGAGCAAGGAGGATTACGGGACACCAACATATCAAAGTGGATTAAGGGTGAGCATTTTGAGCATTGCCTCAGCCCTGGGGTACCCCCTCTTTTTTCCTAAATCTGCCCGGGCAGTGCACAGATTGCAGGACTGAGATTTATCATCAGGCTACTCCCGTTTTTAACCCCTTGGAGACCCATCAAGTGCAATTGCACATACAGCTTCAACCACATAGTTTTTTCTTTTTTTAATAATATTATATGCATTAATTCTTATGCTGTTGTTGTCCTAGAGGTTCTGCCCTGGGACTAGATGTTTTAATAAAGTTATATAGTTTGACCTCAACCCTATACTGACTGCGCTTCTAACCTTGTCAATAGGGTTCTGCTGGAAGGGGATAGATACATTTGACGCGCTTGGCACCATGCTTCAGTCGGGGCAGGACGGCGAGGAGTAAGGTAGTGTCCAGGGAACAGTGCTCCGCTGGACTAGGCCAGCTCTCCCCACCAGGTCCCAGCTAGGCCCTGACTCCAGATTGTTGTGCTGCGTGGAAGGCTCCAGATAGGGAAGGTCCCATATTCACCTCAGTGTCAGAGTATTGCACCGGTGACAGACGCCACACGGTGAACTGCGGCCTGCGGTCTGGAACCAGACCACAGGTACTATAATAGACACTATTATAGGGACACACTCCAGCGGGAGATCCCTCCAGAGGCGGACGCCTGAGAACCGGGCAAAGTGGATCTAGCAGACCGCGGCGTGGGACCACGTTGCGGTTCAACGGACCCACAGCCCAGATGGCCTGGTCTAGCCTAAGACCAGGAAGGTACTCTGCTACGTGCACCAACGGCCATACACAGTGGGTAGCGCTACTCACACACACTCTTTGGGTGGGCCTAGTCTGTGGACACTAGTTGGTTAAGTTCCCAGGCACCTCAGAACTTTGGAGAGGGGGTTCCACCTGGGTGGTGTTACTGTGGATATATATCTATCTTTATCTGTATCGTGTTAGCCAAGCTTTAATAATCAAAAATGAATATACGATACCGTTCTGTGGCTAACGAAATGCTTTTATTTGTGCGAGCTTTCGAGATACACTGATATCTTCTTCCGGCGATGTTACAATGAATGAAGCAAGGTTAAAATTAAAAACGGTACATATACTGTACTGTAGGAATGTTATTTGTGACTGCAACCCAACACAACCCCCCATGTGTACTGATGCAGCGGGCGTTATTCGAACACTTCACGCGTCATGTACATCGGAATCCCGATTTGAAACCGCGGGATGAATTCCAGCCTTCCCACACTAAAATGCGAGCGCGGCGAGTGCAGAAAAACGAATTTTAGTTTTCTGGCTTTTAAAAACATGAAATTGACACAGTACTGTACACATTACAATTCATCCATTTTATTGCAAACGAAGAAACAAAATCCATGGTATTCAAACAAAACATCCGCGATAAGAGCGGGTGCCTGGGGCGATTGCCCGCGTTCACGCTGAGTAGGGAACAGCAGAGAACTCAAAATCGGTGCCGTGATGTGTTCGAATAACGGTCGCTGCATCAGTAGTATGCAATTTACCGTATTTACAGTATGACTTGAGATGTTAAATAGTCCCTGAATGTTAGTGAAGCCATGTTTTAAAATGGTATACAGTTCTCTCTCATGCTGGCATTAAACCTGGTAAGTATACAGGATTGCCAGCATCAATCATGGAGGTTTGCCCTCACACCTTGGTGAGGTGTCATATGTACATGGGGGGAGTGGTAACCGACCGTGTGTCCATTGTTAGTGACACAGGAGGTGGAGCTATTCCCTTGGTATATAAGACACAGCACTGCTCAAAGTTAGTGGTTCTCTCTCAGTTGAAGGTCAAGTGTGTTAACCGAGAGCTCAAAGAGTGATTCTACAGCAAGTAGTCAGACCTGCAGCAGTAAGGCTGGCAGGGCCTACACTGTGTCCAGGGACCTAGCACAGGTGGTGATCTCCCTGAGGGGAGAGGTGATCCAACTCCATTGGGAGGGCAGATCTTCTGAAAGGAGAGTGATGTACGAGATGAGCGGCTAAGTGTTTGCTGCGAGGGGCAGTCTGCCTATACCATCAATAAAGATGCCCTTGTTCACAAGAACCCCCATGTGTGAGTGTGAAGTTACTCCACAGAGGAAGGCACCACAGAGGAGTTCCTCATCAGAACCATCTCCTTGCGGACGCAGAGATACTGATGAGGTGGAGGCGCTGCACTGTATGTAGGTAGGACTCACGCACACTACCTCAGCTGCCTGTCTGGGTTGACATTCCCCATAACACCATCATGCGGGAGACTCTGGAGTCCTGTTGCCAACAGGTGCACCACCAGACACGACCATGTAATAGTGACTGGTTAGACCACAGGGGCCAATGTGAGATTGGGTGGGTCAGGAAGGTCCAGAAAAAATGTTACATAAGTAATGTAAGAGAGTGTGTGTGTGTGTAAATATAAATTGGTAAAGAGCCCACAGTATATACAGCGCTTTACAAAAGGTGTGTGTGTGTGTTGAGTGGGGGTGTATATAAATGGTGTGGGTAGGTATTGAAATGTAAAAGGCTGTAGCATTACTAAAGGTGTGTGTAGATACTACTGTACAGTGTGTAGTGCCTATTGGTATATAGAGATGGAATTACATAGAGTATTTGTATGTGTAAGAGACGTGTGTGTGTGTGTGTGTGTGGGGGGGGGGGGGCAGTACATATGGACATGGCCTTAAGCACTCATGGGAATAGAGTTCTCTCATGTCAGTAGTGACTCATAAAACTTTGGTCTCGGTTTAGGCCATCGCTAAGTGTCCCGAACAGTTGCATAAATTTGTATTCATGCAACCGTCTCTCTTTCGGTGTTCTAAGATTACCTTTTGAGTATGGCCACCTACAGATCGTTCATCTTGTGGCCAGAGTCAGAGAAATGTTCGCCGACAGGACTGTCTCTTGTTCCGCATGTGATGCTGTGGTGATGCAGATTCAATCTCTTGTTTAGCCCCTGTCCTGTCTCCCCTATGTAGTAGCAGCCCCCTGGGCATTTCATGCACATGATGATATACACGAAATTGCTGGAGGAACAGGTGAACCTTCCTCTGATTTTGTACTCCAGATTCCTGTGTGGTATTTGTATTGTGCCTGCTGTGTGGAGCATTGCGCAGGTTTTGCATCTTGCGTCCTGGCATGGTTTTGTCCCGCATTCAGTTGTACTGTTGAATACGTTACTCCTCACCATCATATTCTTGAGATTATGAGTTGTCTGTATGATAATAAGGGTGTTTCAGGGAAGACCAGTTGCAGTCTTGTATCTTCCTGGCGAATGGGTTGTAGTTCCCTGGCGATCTTGCGTAGGGCTTCAAGGTGTGGGTTATATGTGACCACCAAAGGTACCCTGTCGCTTGTCTCTTTCTGTCTGTATTCAAGGTATTCTGGTGGCTTTGTGGATTTGCTGGTCTACAATTGTGTGGTTATATCCATGGTTTATGAAATCCAATTTCAAATCTGTAATCCTCTGGCCTCTGTCTGCTTTGTCGAAGCATATTCCGTTGTATTGTGTGGCTTGACTGTAGATGGTTGCATGCTTAGTGTGTGTCGGGTGGAAGCTGTTGTCCCTCAAATAGCTGCCTCTGTCTGTAGGTTTGCGGTATACAGAAGTCTGTTCTTTATAGTAATGATAAAGTGTGTGTGTGTGTCTGTGTGTATATGTGTGTTGATGTTTAGTAAATACAATTGTTATATACACTCTGTGTATTTACTGTCTGTATTGGGTTCCTGTGAGGGGTTATCCTGCTGCGCTAGTATCCTTCCCAGGTGGAGGTGCTGTAAACCACGAGACAAGACAACCACAGGCTCAGAGCGACGGATGCAGTACAGGGACGTGCAATGTTGTCAGTCTCCTACTTGGAGCTGTTTTAATGCAGTTTTTCTAGGTTCCTGTTTCAGTATGTTTAGATCACAAAACTTGGCTAATTTAGTCTAGTTTGTGCAGTCAGCGAGTACTGTTGCCATTCCTCCTATCTCTGTGTGTATGTACTCTCACAGAGTATATGCTGTGAACTTACTTACACTTACTTACTTACACTGTGGCTGTGAGTGCTAGTCCCTGTACTCACAGGATATGCACTTCATGTGACAGCCAATAATCACATAACTAGTCAACTGTATGTTCATGTTAGGAGGATTGGATATTTTCCTATTACTTTCCATTTGGTCTCGCTGACCTTTTTATATAGTTACCATCTGGTCTAACAGCTGATCCAGAGGGGCTAATACCCTGACCTATTGCATCGTATGCCTCCAATCCCACCATCATTAGCTGGTAAATTGGGATACCACTATCATACATACTAGATGACATAGATGCTTGATATATATTTTTTGATTTAATTTATTTTTAACTCACGTTACACCTACCTTTGGTAATATATGTTTTAAGTCAATCTATTAAAAGTTACTTTTTACACCCAGTGGAGTGCAGTTTAGTGAATTCTTTTAGGGGCACAATCACTTTGTGTTTCCCTTCCCCCCCTTTTTCTGATTCACTCTGAAGGTGGCTCCAAGATTCCTGGGTCCCTTCACCATCCTCGAAAGGGTCAACTCTGTGGCGTATCGCCTTCAGCTGCCTCGGTCTATGCAAATCCTGTCGTTTTTTCATGTGTCCTTTTAGAAGCCGGTTGTCCTAAACACTAAGTTTCCTGATACTTCTCCTATACCTCCTCGGGTCATTGTTCACGGTCAAGAAGAATTCGAGATCCGATCTATAATCGACTCCAGATACTCCAGGGGAGGTGTCCAATTCCTCATGCATTGGAAGGGTTTTGGACCCGCAGAAACGCTCCTGGGTAACACTTTGTCAGATTCACGCTCCCGGTTTGTTACGGCGGTTCCATGCCAGGTTCCTGCACAAACCTTATGGAGATTGTCCTGAGGCCAATCCTCAAGAGGGGGGTACTGCTAGGAATCAGGGAACAAGTCCTTTGTGACGTGTTCCCTCATTACCTAGTGCTGCTGCTGCTTCACTCTCCGCTCATGTGCGCAACCCCGCTCTGATTACAGAGCGCGTGCGCACCCGCAGCTCTTCAGCCCCTGCCACGGAGCTTGGCTCCGCCGCCCGGACACGCCACGCTGCTTTCGCGTGGCGCACCCACGTGACGATGTGCAACGACCCCCAGCTGCTTGTCAAGCATAATTTCTGCCTCTTGGCTCCTGCAGCCTATCCCAGCTTCCGCTGGTGCTGCGCCTTCGCTCCACCCTCTGTCTGTCTGCCTACATCTACCCTGTTACTGCTCTCAGTCAGTGCTCAGCATAATTCGGTGTAGCCTCGCTGCTTCCTACAGTTGTGCCTTGCCTTGTTCCAGTCTTGTCTTTCAGATTAACCTCTTGTGTACCGACACGGCTTGTAAATGAACCTCTCTGGATATTGACCTCGACTACGGCGACTTCTCCAACCCCTATTCATGGCTAAACGGACCTGGACTATACTACCATCTATATCCCAGACCATGGCTAACGGACTTCTACGATTCTACTCTCTCCAATCCCAAGACCTGCAAGTATTCCGTTTAGCCCTCTCTCTCCAAACCAGTAACGCCAGATAATCCACCATCCAGACATGCTTCCGCTGCTGTGGGTGCTTGGCTTTGTACCTTCCCACCTCAGTACAGGGGTACTTGGACGTTCTACTCAGTGAACTGGAAAAGTGTACACTTGCCTTGTCTTAAAGTGGCCAGTGCAATTACATCATAGGCACGATTGAGCCAGAAGTGACAATGCCAAGAGAGTATGTGTAATGGTGAGGAGGTACCCAGGCCAATAATAAAGGTATTATGCCCGGCAGGGTGCTCCTGAGCCCTATTGGTGAATTGTGAAGTTCCAGCTCTGCAACCCAATGATGGCAGAAACACTGTAATTGTACTAAAATGTATGTGGGGTTCAGAACATCTCCCACCAGGTATAAGGTGGCGAGAGTAATTTTATCCCTAAAGTGTATAAATGTAGCAGTGTTTTCATGTGAACGCATAAAGGAAAAAATGGTTTTAAAGTCCAGAGCTTGGCAGCATTGAAAGCGACTTTTTGCTACCTTTTTTAGGAAGCTCCTAGAGTGCTGAGATTTGCTGTTAGCGCGGTTCGAGTAAAACCATGAAAAGTCATATAGCGCGATTTTTATACATTCATATAAAAATTAATGAAGGAAAGTGCCCCTATTTTAATTGTTCCAACATATTAGGCACATAGGGATTTGAAACTCCAGAAACAGAGGAAACACTTAATTTGTAATCACTGTCGTTTAGATTACCTTCATAGCCCTGCCCTGAGTGGTAGATGCAGGCCTGGACTCTGCTGCAGGCGTGAGCAAGAGGGGAGGTTCTGCTGACATCACAAAAGGTGGGGCTAGCTCTATATTTAGCAGCCAACTCCTGTAAGTGACGGAGTCTGCTGTAGGTCTGTCTGAGTAGTGCATCCTACTGATCGGTCCAAGGAGTTGGAGGAGACATGCGGTCTCACCTGCGCCGCCGTGCAGGAGCAGAGAGAGGAGTGGAGAGACTCAGCCACTTTGAGTAGAGCTGATAGCATTATAGACCTGGTGGACCAATGCCCCTCACCCCCCAGCCTGGGGTGATGGGGAGAATCCAATCCCCACCACGAGGATAACCTCGGAGGTGGGCCGCGGGGTATTGAAGCCCCAGCCCAGACCATCCTGTCGGAGGAGAGACTTGGAGGGAAGGAGAGGAGGAAAGAACTGTAAGGGAGGAGAGCAGAGTATTTAAGAAGGCTTTGCTGTTGTTATTGTGGCTGCTGGAAGCTACTGCATTTGGGAGTCTCTGAACTGCCAATAAAGAGACAATCCTTTTTTACCAAAGACTGTGTGTGAGTTGGAAGCTATTACCCTGGGACCGAGGGGGTTCTTCTATACAGGTCCTGTCCCATATTCCTGGGAGTATAGAAGATGGAGGCGCTGCACCACTAAGAGATCATGGAGGCTACCACCCCAGAAGCCTGGCCCTAGCTCCCCAATAACATCATGGGAAGCTCAGGCCCTCCTGTTCCTCACAGGTATGCACCACCACGACACATGTAATCTGCCCTCACGCACCATAGACACCACCGTAGAGTCTGGGGGGGGGGGGGATAAGGGTTACATTTGGAGGCGCTGCTGAGATATGCCAGAACAGGTCAGGCTTGTAGCGAAGCGGAACGGGATGAGTGAGATGCACTCTCCGTGCAAGTGTTGGAGAAGGAAGGGCGCAATTGCATATACCAAGGGTAGTCGGGGGAGCGTAGACTCTCGCACAGTATGCCTTGGGCGCTTTTAGGAGGTGGCGTAGGAAGGGTGAATAGTTATAGCTGACCGAGTCCCTTGAGGCAGGTAGCGTGAGGCAACTGGGGGGGTCAGCCTGTTAACCAGTCCAGGGACCATGGCCCAGGGCCTGCGCTATGAGTGGCCAAAAGTAGGAGACGCCCGAACCTAAGAAAGAGGGGTACACTAGCTATCACCCACACACACAAACCACAGAGCACTTGCAACGTAGACACTGAGTACAGTGCATGGAGAAGAGGAGTTCCGCTGAGCCTCGGGTAAAAGCCACCTCAATTTAGTGAGAAACAGAATGCAGAGCACACAGTTGGAAGTCAGTCAGTGTTTAGGTACGAGATACCCGTTAGACATTGAGAATAGGGCACATGGACATTTGGAGGACTCATTTAAGATGGCGTCCGTCCCTTCATGTGCTCCGCGGAGCGAGAACAGTGATCTAAAATGGCGGTTCCCGCCAACCCTGGAGCAAGCACGTGTATCGTGCATAGAGACTATAAGGAAAATGTGGCTGGAAATGTGTAATAATCTGGCGCCAAACCCAGATTCTTTGCAAAAGGAGCAGAGCGGCGCGAAAGCCGAAAGCCCACCCACCTGTGCTGTGACTGGTCAGAAAGCCAGGCCACATCACGCTGAAGAAGAAGAGACCCCGCCTCTGGATTCCACCAGAGGGAGGGGGTGCAAAGAGAACCAATCAGGAGAGTCCTCCCCAGCGAAGGGAGGGACCGGAAGCCTGAGCAAAGAGCTTCACTTTTGTCTGGCATTCGAGGAGCAAGGAGCTGCAACACTGAGCTGTTCCAACCGTGAGCAAACCATGTCCGAGATGAATACTTCCATTTACCAAGTACCGGGAGGCCTACTGGTAGTGGAGGTAGCTGAGCACGAATACCTCCGGTGTTTGTGCGTCCACTGCGGGATACCGGGCGCGGTACCAAGCACCAAGGCCCGATGCCTTCAATGTGGCACGTTTTACCTTTGGCCGAACGAGCCGTGGCCTTTGATCGGAACCCCACTGGGTGCCTCTCCGGGAACATTTGCGGAGGTGGCGGAAGGCAAAGACAAGACTGCCCTGGTTCCCCGTTACCCCCAAGCGGGAGGAACCAAGGCTCAGCCCGCTATTGAACTGAGCGAGCTGGTGACAGAGAAGAGCGCGACCGCAGTGGAGGTACCAGAGCGAGACTACTTTGTACCTATACCCACTGGTTGTATCGCCGAAGAACCGGGTGACTCCCCAGCAGAGGAACCGATCTTGATTTCCTCGGAGGAAGAGGTTGGCGTGACATCGATGGCGATGCGCCTACCGGCGAACCACCCCAAAGGCATCAAGAGGGAGCAGACGAGTCCGGAGACCATCCGACGGCGAGCGCTGGTGCGGCCGGAGGCCCGTAAGAGTCCCACCGCCGTGGTGACTCCCAGTGCGACGGAGACCGAGACGATCCTAGAGGAGCCCGATATCATCAAAGAGCAGCGGAGCGGTAAGAAGACTCCACCACCCCCTTACTCCCGCCAGGCGCAGATCGCAACCACGGCGGACGAGAAAGAGAGGCTTGAGGCCTACTTGTTCGGCCGTGTACCGGATGCTCCACCACCGCCCCTGCAGGTCCTCGACGCACTTCCGGTGCGTGACCGTGGAGCGGGTGGAGATTCTGCGGGCGATCCTGATGACATCATTTCCGGTTCCACCGGAAAGAGATGGCCTGGAGGAGTGTTCTTCTCTCGAAGCATAGACTTAGCCATTGCCCTGGCTACCCTACAGAGTCGAGGCCCCTCCCAAGAAGCCAGAAGTATGGTGGAGAGTGCCTCTAAGAAAATGTTCAGTGGGCGTGGTGTCACCCGCTTGCTGGACAGTGATATGGACATTCCCCCAGCCCCAGCCCATAGCTCCATTGCCCCAGCCACTGCCCCTGACCCATCACGAGTGGTGCCACCGGGACCTACCAGGGATAAGTTATGTAAATACCCCAAATACTCCAAGGAATTGCGGGATTGGGAGTTGAGTGATGAGGGGTCTGATGGGGAGATACCGTATTCGAGTGTTATACCTATGCCTAACCCTGTGCCGTTTTCTCCTGCAGCTAGAGGGAGGGCCCGTGGGTCCCATACACTAGTCGAGGCTGGGCCTACCAGCAAAGTGGTTCACAAACTGAACCCTACTACGTATTATAATGCCAAGGAGAGGAGAGATTGCTCGTGATCTACTGATGCGGGTACGTCCGGTGTATCATCTCAGGTAGAGTCTGATGTAGACCGCACTAGTCATTCCGCAGAGTACGAGCACCGCGACAAACGGTGGGTGCCTTTGTTCACCGGATACCACGAGGGGATGGACCGTACATGGTTCTTATTAATTAAGAATAATGTAGTAGACCATTGGTGGGCGGCTGCTTCTTTCAGTCCGCAGGAGTTAGATCATAGGTTTTGGGAGATAGAACAGAGACTGATTGTACACCGAGGCCCCAGTATCTTGTACGATGAAGTAGCTCCAGAAGAGCCTGTGTTTTGGGTACTGCCGAGCAGGGCAGGGCACTGCAAGCTCACCAAACTAAGTCGAGCTGACAGGGCCATAGTCGCTAGATACCAGCAGTCCCACGGGTATGAGTATCCTTATGTGCCTGAGCCCATCATGAGGGAAATTGAGGAGAACCGAGACAGTTGGCTTAGGGAGGCAGTCCAGGAATTCCTTCGGACCAAGTTCGGTCAGGGAGGGTATCACAATGAGGATAAGATTAGCAAATTAGTACACATATGGAGCATAGGTAGATGTATCTACATGCACGGTGTTACTTACAGGCCTGAGCATGGGCCGGTCCAATCGTTCGCTTTGACTGTCACGGATCATAATGGACGGCGGGAAAGAAAGCCTGATCCAAAGCATTATCTGTAGGGTTCTCCATGTTGGGAGTACCCGGTTGTGATTGTACTGAACTACCTCGTTATGCCATGTATTATGACACTGTTTATGTGTGCTGTTTCCTAGGTGGTTCGCCGCAGGATGGGTCTGCTAAAACTAGGTCCAAGTGGGGACCATTGGATTCCACCATAGGGACAGTGTAGCCCCCTGTAAACAGCACAGGCTATACCTATCTTCCTTCTACTGTGGTAAGTCCTCTTAAGATCAGGCATCAGTAATCATCATGGGTTTTCCCCCTTCATAGCCCTGCCCCGAGTGGTAGATGCAGGCCTGGACTCTGCTGCAGGCGTGAGCAAGAGGGGAGGTTCTGCTGACATCACAAAAGGTGGGGCTAGCTCTATATTTAGCAGCCAACTCCTGTAAGTGACGGAGTCTGCTGTAGGTCTGTCTGAGTAGTGCATCCTACTGATCGGTCCAAGGAGTTGGAGGAGACAGGCGGTCTCACCTGCGCCGCCGTGCAGGAGCAGAGAGAGGAGTGGAGAGACTCAGCCACTTTGAGTAGAGCTGATAGCATTATAGACCTGGTGGACCAATGCCCCTCACCCCCCAGCCTGGGGTGATGGGGAGAATCCAACCCCACCGCGAGGATAACCTCGGAGGTGGGCCGCGGGGTATTGAAGCCCCAGCCCAGACCATCCTGTCGGAGGAGAGACTTGAAGGGAAGGAGAGGAGGAAAGATCTGTAAGGGAGGAAAGCGGAGTATTTAAGAAGGCTTTGCTGTTGTTATTGTGGCTGCTGGAAGCTACTGCATTTGGGAGTCGCTGAACTGCCAATAAAGAGACAATCCTTTTTACCAAAGACTGTGTGTGAGTTGGAAGCTATTACCCTGGGACCGAGGGGGTTCTTCTATACAGGTCCTGTCCCATATTCCTCGGAGTATAGAAGATGGAGGCGCTGCACCACTAAGAGATCATGGAGGTTACCACCCCAGAAGCCTGGCCCTGGCTCCCCAATAACATCACGGGAAGCTCAGGCCCTCCTGTTCCACACAGGTATGCACCACCGCGACGCATGTAATCTGCCCTCACGCACCCTAGACACCACCGTAGAGTCTGGGGGGGGGGGGGGAATAAGGGTTACATATATGTATGTAGGTCTTTAGGGAAATTTATGATTAAGCAATCCGTATCAACGTTACTGGTTTTCATAAAAGACTGATGGGAAGTAAATGTGAACGATGAAAAAAAACAAAAAAATTCCACATAGGAATATGAGTACCAAAAAAATAGCTCTGCAGATACCTTTTCTGTAACGTCGTGCCAGTTTAGTCTCCAGAAATAGACAATATAGCAAATATTTATACAAATAAAACAAGCAGTCACCCCAATCCAAAAACCTGCCGAAGGAAGAAAAAAAAGACATTAGCAATTATTTACTGTTGACATTTATACAGATGTTGGCAACGTTATTCAAACCTGTGGTCCCTTTGGTGAAATGTCATGATTGCCGCACCCCCTTCTCGGCGCGTAACTGATTAAAAACAATGGGCGATTCTTCCTTCTGAGTGTTGTGTATATCCCGCTACAGTGTAAAACGGGTTGCAATAATGCTATCTACATCTGTACTTTAAACAATGACAGTATGAACTAAGGACACACAGGAACAACTTTGAGATACATGCAGTTAACTAAGGATAAAGGACGGGAAAGCTCCATTACCTTTGTGTTCAAAATGAAAAGAAGACAAAAGGACAAAAAGGGTTTGAAAAATGTTCCATTATACAGTTCTCAACACCGTTATCTTGTCTATCTCTTTTTGCATTTCATTCTTGAAGGCAGTCCTTCAGATTGTAAAAAATGTTCTGCCATTGTTTACACTTTTATAATCTAGTTGCATACCCCCAAAATTATCTATATTAAACCTAATTTCCAGGATAGATTAAGTACTGTAACGCCACTATTGTGATTTTCCACAGAACTTTATATAAACTCAGTCCTCACTATTACGATTTCTGCTGCATTATTTCCTAGATATGAACTCTTACAGCAGCATGTGTTGTATTAACAAATCTACGTAAGTACCAGCACTCACTGTCTAATAGCTAAATGATGAAAACAGTTGTAATGCAGAATAAACATTTAATAATAAAACGAACCAGAAATAAATCAAATGTGTTTGCAGAAACCAGTATCACAAATGGGCATGTCACAAAGTGAGGGGTGGGGGGGGTTTGAATGGAAGGAAAAGGGGAAAAAACATGAAACACAAGGAATATACACTAAAAACGGAGAACGGCAAGTATGCTAGGGGGGCTCATCTGGCCCATTACCCCTGGTCCAAAAGGTCCCAGAGGTACTTCCCTAAGCCTCCCTTCCCCTATAACTGGTCAAATCAGACACCCCTGAAGATAGATAGCAAACATACAGTGTAGGCTAAATACAGCTAAACACCTAATAGCAGGGCAGCAAGAATCCACTAAAGTCAATGCCAGTAGTAGAAGAAACTGTGGGCAATGGTACAGTAAAGTCTGAACACAGCTTGCAAGAAAGCAGCTTGCAAAGAAGCACCAGGAGTCCACAACAGTCAATGAAAGGTTAATGGCAATAGCAAATGAAGACAGTAATCAAACCCTGTATGAAGACAGTAGTCAAACCCTATGGCTCTGCTCCTTGTGCCGAGCACAAAGAGCAGAGCCACAGGGGTTGACTACTGTCTTCATACAGGGTTTGATTACTGTCTTCATTTGCTATTGCCATTAACCTTTCATTGACTGTTGTGGACTCCTGGTGCTTCTTTGCAAGCTGCTTTCTTGCAAGCTGTGTTCAGACTTTACTGTACCATTGCCCACAGTTTCTTGTACTACTGGCATTGATTTTAGTGGATTCTTGCTGCCCTGCTATTAGCTGTTTAGCTGTATTTAGCCTACACTGTATGTTTGCTATCTATCTTCAGGGGTGTCTGATTTGACCAGTTATAGGGGAAGGGAGGCTTAGGGACCTTTTGGAGCAGGGGGAATGGGCCAGATGAGCCCCCCTAGCATACTTGCTGTTCTCCGGTATTTGTGTATATTCCTTGTGTTTCATGTTTTATCCCCTTTTCCTTCCACCCCCCCCCCCCCCCACCCCTCACTTTGTGACATGCCCATTTGTGATACTGGTTTCTGCAAACACATTTGATTTATTTCTGGTTCGTTTTATTATTAAATGTTTATTCTGCATTACAACTGTTTTCATCATTTAGCTATTAGACAGTGAGTGCTGGTACTTACGTAGATTTGTTAGTACTATACAGGGGAATAAGGGTCCCCTTTGGTTCCGTGCACCCTGCAATTGCATTAATTTAACACTATCAGAGTGCTGTCTATCATCCCCTTTTACCCTTAGTACAGCAGCGGCAGCTTTTATTCGAGTAAAAGCCGCCGGCTGCATGCTTCTGGGAAGCGGGTAGCCGCGGCGCGTGGCGGCGCACTGTGACGTCACAGTCACATGCGCGCCCGTCTTCCCCGTCTTCCCCGTCTTCCCCAGGCTTCCCCGACACCCCTGGAGATCAAATTAAGGTAAGCGGGGGTGCGGGGAAGCAGAGGGGCAGAGCAGGAGCCGGGTTCGGGGTCCGGAAGGGGGGGTAAATTGCGCGCGAAGTGGAGGGGGGGTGCGTGGGTGAAACGCGGCGGCGCGCGGTTATTACTGGCGGCAGCTGGGGTAGATCCCGGCATGCCGTCGGCATTTAGTGCAATAAAAGATGTCGCTACTGTATGTGTTGTATGTTTTATGATGTTTGTTCATAAGCTTCCAAGCTTCTTTATAGCCTAAAAGATTATGCATTTATTGTATATTATGAAACAATTTAATTATAAATGATACAGGAGGTATTACATCACTGTATACTTTATTTGTATTGCAATTAAGCATATTTCAGTCTACCCACCACACTCTTTTATCCTTTGCACCTATATCACTTTTCTGTCTTTTCTTTTTTTTTAAATTATCTTTAAAGACACAGTCCCACCAAAAATAAATTAGATTGTCGCCCTTCATTTTTTTCCCCTAGCAGTTTTTGATTTTATTTTCCTTTTTATAAAAAAAAAAAAAAAAAAATCCTAACGCAGGGTGTTCACATGAAAACATTTTAACGTGTGCCACTCTACCAAACTGTTTTCCATGTGGGCTTCATCGCACATCGCACATTTATTTTTTGCTACATTATTCTCCAACCTATTGCTAATTCTCCATTACTACTCTCTCAGGATGTTATTTATTATGCTGTCAAACCTTTTTCTGAGCTAGAGAAGACCTTGGCCCTAATTCAAAACAATGGGACTTCAATTTTCTCCGTCCTGGGCAAAATGACTTCACAACATATTGAATAAGGGCATCTGTTTCATGTCCCCGCTTTCTTCTTCTTAGCATCTTAGGCTGCGGTCCCAGTAATTGCCACAGCGCACGGCTCGGTGTGCGCTGTGCGTGTAAGCACCGCCCCTCAATGGAGCTGGGCCCAGTAGTCACCTTCACGCTGAAGGTGCAGCCGCACCGTACTGCAAGGTTTTTTTCAACTCAATGAATTTGAGTTTAAACCTTGCGACGGAGGCGTGGCCACGCCCCCACCGGCGGTTCACCCAATGAGGGTGAACCTGACGCGTGCCGTGATCACCACGCCCCTGCAAATCCCCGACCACGCCCCCTCCCATTGCAAGCTCCCTCTTCTCCTGGAGACCGCAGATCGCGGTTACCGCTGTGCACGCACCGCCCCCACCTCCGGGCGTGCGTGTCACAGACATGACTGGGACCGCAGCCTTACTCAACTCATTCTCTGTATCTCAGTATTCATCATTGAAATAGAAGCACCCACTTGTACATCTTGATACTTAGCCCACACAGGATCATATGAAATGTTCATTTTGACAGGGATATATACCTTTCATTCCAAGTTTCACTACAATCATGAGAGGAACACCAACTGGGAAAAATATCAGACAATACCCAATGCTGAATGCTATAGCTCCAATTTCTGGTTTGCCAATGCCTCTGAGAAGTCCACCATAAATACACTGTTGGTGAAAGAATAGAACATTGTCATTCAAGTCAATTGGACATTAGGGGGTCTATGCACTAAGCAGCGAAAAAAGGCATTAGCCAGTTTTTTAATTCGCCATGTTTTTGACGTGTTAAACTCGCTTTATGCTGTAAGGGCCGAATCCCTGGCGAATGAATGCACCACCACCATTTGATAAAATGGCGAGTAACCGGTGTGAGACGGCTGCCTGGCGAAAAGCTACCGAGAAGCCGTCCCCTGCCGAGATGTGTTTGCAGCAGAGAGAGATCCACCGCTCTCTCTGCGCAAACATCGGCACATTAAAAATTATTTTATAAACCATTTTTATTCATACTGTAGATGTGCAGGTGGTCTCCGGAGCTGAACCGCATTGGTTTCAGGTCCGGGGACCCCCTGCTTCCTGAGATACAGGCCCCTTTATGAGGTGCCGGTATCCCTCTACATTTTAATGTCCCGATCACGTGACCGCGGAATTTAAACAAAGCAGAGGTATACCGGCACCCCCTAAAGAGGTCTGTATCTCGGGAAGCAGGGGGTCCCCGGACCTAAAACCAAAGCGGTTCAGTTCCGGAGACCCCCTGCACATCTACAGTATGAATAAAACACCCATATCAATAAACACTCATTCCTTACCTTTGCGGCTATGTGCTATGGTAACGAAGCAGCATGAATATATTTGTAATAAAAGTGTACAGTGAGCAGGGGGTCCCCTGAGCTGAACCGCATTGCTTTGTGGACCAGGGACCCCCTGCTTCCTGAGTTACAGGCCCCGGTATGTGTCATCGGGTGGGCAGTGTCGCCGCCATCTTTATAGCGTCCCATACGCTACGTGCCCGCTATAAAGATGGCGTCGACACTGTAACTGATGCCCCAAAGCGGGGCCTGTAACTCGGGAAGCAGGGGGTCTCTGAGCCAGAAATCAATGTGGTTCAGCTCAGGGGACCCCCTGCTCCCGCACAATATTATTAAAATACTAAAATACATTAATGCTGCTTCATTACCATAGTGGATAGCCGCTAAGGCAATGAAGGGGTTAAGGCATAATACAGTAATGGGCAAAATGACTATTACCCACAAATGGATAATAGTGCATTTGTCCATTTTAAATACATAAAGAACAATAAATACATTAAATACATATAGCACTCACTCTTGTCTGGCTTCCAAGATGAAGGCCATCCTCATCTTCATCCTGCCCATGCCCCATCCGCTTCTGCAAAACAGAAACAAGAATAAAAACATCCAATGTAATGTCCCCTAACCCCTTAATCACCATAGCGGTTATTAACCGCTACAGTCATTAAGTGGTTAACCCACCCTCACCCACCACTCGGGAGTACTACATACCCTCCCCCACTAACCCCCCACCCCATGAGGCCTAACCACCCTCACCCACTACCCACAAGGGTGGCCTACCCACATACCTTTGAAGCCAATACCCCATCCCCCCACCCCAACACATACAGTACAATAATGTGCCAAATAACTATTATCCAGATATGGATAATAGATTATTTGGCCATTATTAAACACATTAACTAGCATAGTAAAATAAAGAAACTTCTACTGACCTCATCAATAAGAAGGCCCCGTCGCCAGCATAATCCTTGTCGTCCGTTGCCAAAATAATACATAGCCAAAACATTGCAATGACATTCACATATCAATGAACCCCTTAATCACCTTATCGGATACTAACCGCAAAGGTAATTAAGGGGTTAAGCCATCCTGGCCAGATACCCACCCTTCACACATTCCTTTGTACAGTGGCTTCATCATGAAAAAAAAAATTCAAATAAAAATAAATAAATAAACATATATATATATATATATATATATATATATATATATATATATAAATAAATAAATAAACATATATATATATATATATATATATATATATATATATATATATATATATATATATATATATATATATATATATATATATATATGAAGACAACAGAGAGAAAAAGCAACCTTGTAAAAAGCACATGGACATAAATTGAAGTGTGACAAAATGGAATTTATTGAGGTGAATAAAACAGGGGATAAAGTTTAAAAGAAGAGGGGGGCTCAACACTACCAGACAATGTGGACCTGGAGGCAAGGGTCTAAACATAGATACAAAACATGACATGCACAGGACACAGGGGGCTCCGTGTGAGCACACCTGTATAATAATCAGCCTACACTGAAAAAATGTATCCACATTGAAAATCACCATATAAACATGTACAATGGTTGCATAGTGTGGACACAAAGTTTGTATTGGTAGCAAAGTGAGATATACGTCACCATTCAGTGTAGGGATGTCACAGGCAAAAAGGTAGGTCTAAACTCCATGTCAGGTGAAAAGAGGTAGGGGCCCCCCTCAGCAAGACTCCCACTCCAACGCGTTTCGACGAGAAACTGTCTTCTTCTTCTTCTATATATACACATGATGAACCAATATACATATAAATGTCTCAGGGTTAACAAAAACATGCTGAAATAAAAATACCACTTCTCCATAACATCCACAATGAAATACACTGCTATTTCCTACACAAATCAAATGTAATCATCCAATCTAAAGCATCAAATGCCAATCAAAAGCCTCAAATGCCACTCAAAACATTGCCTTTACATTGTATACATGATGCATAAAATCAAAGCAACATGTAGACGCTGCAAATCAATGTTAACAATACAATATTCCAAAGAAAATAGCATTACATCAAAAAAAGTCTACTATGTAATCCAATAAAGTCACCATCAATCAATTTGCATACATTAATTACATCCCAAAACAATTAAAATAGCATCCATACAAATTACACAATTAACTATAGCAACCGTTAAAGAGAACAAGTTACCATCATACAAAATAGAAGGACACCAAAAAATAAAATATACAAAAGCAAGCCTCACCATGACCTAAAGTACAACATACAAGCCCAAAAATTACATCTATCTAATTATAAAATACATTCAACACACATATATGCATAGCAGCATAGCCAAAATCATTTAAAATAGTGCAAAGCAAGCTTTTCAAACACAATCATTTCTTACCCTGTATGTATATATATCTCTAAACATACGTACATAAATACATACAGTGGCAAGAAATGATGTACCAAAAAATAACCAACACATATAAAAAACAAAAAAAAACAAGTTACATAAAATACCTTTCTTTTGTTCACTTACCATTACTTCACCCACTCACCGACTCCCGTTGAACAGCTTACTCGTAAACCAATATACGAACAGGAACCCATAAAATAATAAACCAGAAAATAATAAACATTAAAATAATTTAAAAAAAACAATCCACGGGTCTTCTATTTGTAATCCATCTTCATCTGCATTCTTCTTTCTTTCAGCTGCGGCTCTGTTCCGGGGTCTTCTTACCGTCTGCTGCCACGCCCTTGTCTCCTACTTCTTTAGGAGGTCCTTCCTCCTCGGCGTCTGGCTTCAAAATGAGACGACATAGTCTTTTAAAGGCCTATGACGTCACATTTTCGTCATGGTTCCCAGGGCCCTGATTGGGCCGTGAAAACCATGTGCTTTGGCCAATAAAAAAAAAAATGATGATGTCACTTAAAGGCAATCAGAATGGCTTTGCTTCAATTGCCTTTAAGATGACGTCATTAAAAGAAACATGGCCGGCCTCACATGATACAGTAGCCAATCAGAGGGTGGGAACTCCATCCCAACTCTGATTGGCTCTAGTACACCATGTGACAGAGGCTTGGGGGAGAACGGATATGACGTCATTGAAAGCCTGTCACATGGTACTAGAGCCAATCAGAGTAGGGATAGACTTCCCACGCTCTGATTGGCTACCGTACCATGTGAGGCCGGCCATGTTTCTTTTAATGACGTCATCTTAAAGGCAATTGAAGCAAAGCCATTCTGATTGGCTGTGTTTTCATTGCCTTTAAGTGACGTCATCATTTTTTTTTTATCGTCCAAAGCACATGGTTTTCACGGCCCAATCAGGGTCCTGGGAACCATGTCGAAAATGTGACGTCATAGGCCTTTAAAAGCCTATGTCATCTCATTTTGAAGCCAGACGCCGAGGAGGAAGGACCTCCTAAAGAAGAAGAAGACAACGGCGTGGCAGCAGACGGTTAGAAGACCCAGAACAGAGCCGCAGCTGAAAGAAAGAAGAATATAGATGAAGATGGATTACTACTAGAAGACCCGTGGATTGTTTTGTTTTATTATTTTAATGCTTATTATTTTCTGGTTTATTATTTTATGGGTTCCTGTTCGTGGATTGGTTAGCGAGTAAGCTGTTCAACGGGAGTCGGTGAGTGGGTGAAGTAATGGTAAGTGAACAAAAGAAAGGTATTTTATGTAACTTGGTTTTTTTTGCTTTTTACATGTGTTGGTTTTTTTTTGGTACATCATTTCTTGCCACTGTATGTATTTATGTATGTATGCCTAGAGAGATATATACATACAGGGAAAGAAATGATTGTGTTTGAAAAGCTTGCTTTGCACTATTTTAAATGATTTTGGCTATGCTGCTAAGCATAGATGTGTGTTGAATGTATTTTTTAATTAGATAGATGTAATTTTTGGGCTTGTATGCTGCACTTTAGGTCGTGGTGAGGCTTGCTTTTGTATATTTTATTTTTTGGTGTCCTTCTATTTTGTATGATGGTAACTTGTTCTCTTTAACGGTTGCTCTAGTTAATTGTGTAATTGGTATGGATGCTATTTTAATTATTTTGGGATGTAATTAATGTATGCAAATTGATTGATGGTGACTTTATTGGATTACATAGTATACTTCTTTTGATGTAATGCTATTTTCTTTGGAATATTGAATTGTTAAAATTGATTTGCAGCGTCTACATGTTGCTTTGATTTTATGCATCATGTATGTAAATGCAATGTTTTGAGTGGAAATTGAGGCTTTTGATTGGCATTTGATGCTTTAGATTGGAAAATTACATTTGATTTGTTTAGGAAATAGGATTGTATTTGAGTGTGGATGTTATTGAGAAGTCGTATTTTTATTTCAGCATGTTTTTGTTAACCTTGAGACATTTATTTGTATATTGGTTCATCATGTGTGTGTATATATATATATATATATATATATACATATATATATATATATATATATATATATAAAACATATGTATATGTATGTGTGTGTGTGTGTTTTTTTTGTATTTTTTTTTTCCATGATGAAGCCACTGTACAAAGGAATGTGTGAAGGGCGGGTATCGGGCCAGGATGGCTTAACCCCTTAATTACCTTTGCGGTTTTTATCCGATAAGGTGATTAAGGGGTTCATTGATATGTGAATGTCATTGCAATGTATTGGCTATGTATTATTTTGGCAACGGACGACACGGATTATGCTGGCGACGGGGCCTTCTTATTGATGAGGTCAGTAGAAGTTTCTTTATTTTACTATGCTAGTTAATGTGTTTAATAATGGCCAAATAATCTATTATCCCTATCTGGATAATAGTTATTTGGCACATTATTGTACTGTATGTGTTGGGGTGAGGGGAAGGTGTATTGGCCCCAAGGGTATGTGGGTAGGCCTCCCTTGTGGGTAGTGGGTGAGGGTGGTTAGGCCTCACCGGGTGGGGGGTTTGTGGGCGAGGCTATGTAGGCGTCCCGAGTGGTGGGTGAGGGTGGGTTAACCCCTTAATGACTGTAGCGGTTAATAACCGCTATGGTGATTAAGGGGTTAGGGGACATTACATGGGATGTTTTAATTCTTGTTTCTGTTTTGCAGAAGCGGATGGGGCATTAGCAGAATGAAGATGAGGATGGCCTTCATCGTGGCAGACGGACAAGGGTGAGTGCTATATGTATTTAATGTATTTATTGTTCTTTATCTATTTTAAATGGGCACATTCACTATTATCCATTTGTGGATAATAGTAATTGTGCCCATTACTATACTGTATGTTAGGGGGGTATAGGGGTTGTTGGGGTAATATATATATATATATATATATATATATATATATATATATATATATATATATATATATACAGTATATATATATTTATTTATTTATATATATATTTATTTATTTGGGGCTGTTGTGTGTGTTTTATTGTTATTTTTATTGTGGCTAGCGGGGGTGGGTGAATTTGGTATTAGCCCCAACGGTGGTTTGTTTAGGGCTTGCGGGTGGGTAGCGGGAGGGCTTAACCCCTTCATGACCGTAGCGGTATTAACCGCTACGGTCGTGAAGGGGTTAAGCGCACCCGCAAGCCCCCCGCAAACCCTAAACAAACAACAAGGGCCAAATACCCTCTTCACCCACCCCCGCTAGCCACAATAAACCTGGCACGGCGGCTTAACCCCTTCATTGCCTTAGCGGTTAGCCGCTAAGGTAATGAAGTGGGCTTTAAATGCATTTTTCCTGCATGGGATGCATGGCGGGGGGCTCCAGTGATGGTATTAATGGTATCAGCTCAGGAGACCCCCGGCATCAATCCCAGCCAGGAAAAAGCCCAGATTTTTTTCTAAGTGCCGATCCGCCGCTCATCCGCAGCCTCTCACCATCAACTTGCCAACTTTTTGTGGCGTGCCGGATTCGGCATAAAAACACCATTCTAGAGTGGTGAATAGCGGCGCAAAGCTACTTGCCACTACTAGAATACAGCGTAGCGGAAAAAAGGCTAATTGAGGTGAAAAGTGCCATCTCGCCTCGCCGATGGCGGGAAAAAAAAAACCGCCAAACACATTGGCGTTTTTTTTGATTCTCGCCACGTTTTCGCCCCTTACTGAATAGGGGTAGGCATTTTTGGCGTGAAACGGGCGAGAAGTGCCTTTCCGCCGCTTACTGCATGAGGCCCTAGGTATCTTCCAGGTACTGGAAGGTGTCCTGTGGGATAGCACTGATTAGTAAATATGGCCCCGTACTGTATGTTTAAGACCATATACAATTTGCTAATTGAGGCACAACTACTGTATGTTTCTTTAATCATTACTGTATTACTGTATCTGACCTATGTATTTGACATGTTAGACCCTGGGATCATAAACAGGAGCTACTGTAGACACCTTCCAGATTAGGTTGCTTTTCTGAATAAACATTTTGGTACTAATCTGCAACATTGTCAAAACTTGCTTCTTTTAGATCGCCCTTGTCCGTTTGCGAAATGCCGAAATATACTGAGGTCCATATATCAAAGTAATACTTTAGAGCTTTTCTATATATCAAGGTTAAGAGAGGCAATTTTGGCTTGTGTTTCTGAGCATCAGTGTTTGAAACTAAATTCAAGCTTTATTTTATGATGTAATATGGGAGAATGAAGTGGAGAAGTTCATTGACATTTCTAAATATTGATACAAATATTTATGTGGGTGGTTATCATAGATATATTTTTTGTCATGCAGGTACTACCTTGATTCCCATCATATTTCTGTGCAACAAGCAATTGAATACTTACACTCAGTGAATCGAAGACATAATGCATGAGGCATATGAGCATTGCTTGAGAGATCAAGGATATTATATCTCTGGGGAAAATAAACAAAAAGCTGCAGTCGGAATGGATTCACAATAGCAATAAGCACAAAGGCAAGAAAAACAATACTCTGAAAAAATGCATATTGGGCCCTATTAATTAAAACATATAAAAGCCTTTTTACCAACGCAGTACAGTATGTCTGCAATATTTTTAGCACAGAATATCAAAGAAGTAATTATTGCAAACTTACTTATTCACATGCTATTTAGCAAAGTCCAATACCTGGAGATATCGGGATAGCTTAAATCCCTGCCTAGCTTTAACCCTGAAGTCTACTAAGGGGTTAATAAAGTTCCAACTCTAAGATCCACATAACTAACTAACTTCACTCTCCCATTGGAGCATCTAAACCATGATTTAGAGGATCCTATAGTTTAAAAAAAAAACATATCCTATGCAACACATTACAAATTACATAAACAATATTACAAAGTGTAATGAGTTTTAACCCCTTGTAAAGTGGGTGCAAGTGGAGGCAACGACAGGGGACTTGCGTTTGAAAAAATAAACGTAGGCTTTTATTCAGTCAAAATGTAACGCTCGGCCTACCCACAAGCCAGACGAGACCCTGGGACTGAGGTGGAAAGGGATAATACCACACACCTAACAGTAAACAGGGGCATGGCCGGAGTGTGGAAGTAGCGTAAATGGTCCGGGTAACAACAATAGAAAGAGAAAGGGGAGGAACGGAGGAGTGGTCTGAGGAAAGACCTGATAGGAGGGAAGTGTTTGGGAAGCTGGGACCTATCGGAGCAAGGGGAGGAATGAGGAGCGGCCCGGGGGAGGACCTGATAGGGGAAAGGTGTCTGGGTAGCTGGGGCCTGTCACAGCAAGGGGAGGAGCGGAGGAGCGGCCCGGGGAAGAGCCTGATGGGAGGGAAGGGCCTGGGGGGCGTACCTGATGGGGAGAGGCAGGGAAGCGCGTGGAGTGTGCGCCGCATCATCGTGGGCGGAGTCAGGCACCCGGCGCCAGTAAATGGCATCCTGGGTCCGCGCGCGCCCATATTGGTGACGCGCAACCCGGAAGTGTGGGGGCAGCAGGAAAGGGAGCCGCAAGGAACGAGGTACACCGCCGTGGAGCCTGGGTGGCATGTAAGAGAGGTACGGAGGTGCTGGCAGTGGGTATGTCCGCAGCGCGGATCCTTACAGTTCCCCCCCTCGAGGGTCGGACTCTGGACGAACCATCCAAGGTTTGAGGCGTGGAGATCCGTATGCGAGACCCATGAATGGTCCTGAGGTCTGCATCCCTTCCAGTGAACCAGAAATTGGAGTTTGCCCCTGGAGATGCGAGAGTCAATGATGTACTGGATCTCGAACTCCTGTTGTCCTGGTACAATGGGGGGAGGAGGCCGAAGCGAAGGATGAGAGAATCGTTTGCCTTGGATAAAGGGTTTCAACAGTGAGACATGGAACACGTGCGAAAACTCCGGACCTAGGAGAATGCATGGGAAGACGGGTAGGATGAAATCCGTAGTTTACAAAAAACGGTGATTCTTGAGTGGACTCGTTTTTTAGAGAGTTAATCGCGAATTCTGCCCAAGAGAGCAACTCAGCCCAATTATCCTGAGAATCAGAAGAAAAACAACGCAACTACTGTTCAAGGGACTGGTTCATACGTTCAGTTTGCCCATTCGTTTGGGGGTGGTAGCCTGAGGAAAACAGAAGGGTAATGCCCAACCTTTGGGAAAATGCACGCCAGAATTTAGAAACAAATTGAGTATCCCGATCCGAGACAATGGACCACGGGACGCCATGAATACGGAAAATCTCCTTTACAAAGATATCTGCCAAAGTACTGGAATTGGGTAGACCCTTGAAGGGAACAAAATGAGCTTGCTTGGAGAATCTGTCCACAATTACAAGAATAGTAGTCATACCATTAGACGGGGGAAGATCAACGATGAAGTCCATGGCAATGTGACTCCAAGGACGGTCTGGGACCGGGAGAGGTTGTAGAAGACCAGAAGGCTTTTGACGGACAGATTTGTTTTGTGCGCAGACTGGGCAAGAGGAGGTGAAAGCTCTAATGTCCTTTATCATATTGGGCCACCAGAAAGTTCGCCGAATGAGATCCATAGTCCTCTTAAACCCGGGATTGGCTGCAGATCTGGAGGAATAACGCCATTCAAGAATTTTGGGATGAAAACATGGAGCTGCGTAAAGGCAACCATCAGGAACTTCTAGCCCTTCGGGGACCTGTGTTTGAGACTCCAAAATCTTATCCAGTATGTCAAAAGAGGCGGCAGAGATAAACAATTGGGGGGACAGAATACTTTCCGGAACCTCCTGTGACTTCTCCTCAGTGATAAACTGACGGGACAACGCATCTGCTTTGATATTCTTTGTCCCAGGTATATATGAGATGGTAAAGTTTAACCTTGAGAAGAACAACGCCCAACGAGCTTGACGAGGCCCAAGATGGCGAGCACCTTCAATGTAAAAAAGATTTTTGTTGTCTTTCAGGATCAGAATGGGTTCCTTGGTTCCTTCCAGAAGATGTCTCAACTCTTGTAATGCCATTTTGATGGCCAACAACTCCCTGTTCCCCACGTCGTAATTTCTTTCTGCTGAAACTTTTTTTTTTAGAAAAAACCCCACAGGGGTGTAGTTTATTTTCGGGGGTGGTTCTTTGAGAGAGAACCACACCGGCTCCCACGTCGGAAGCGTCAACTTCCAAAGTAAAGGAGAGGGTAGAGACGGGATGTCGCAGAATGGGGGCCGAGACAAAGGCCTTTTTAGGAGAATCAAAGGCCTGGCTGGCCTCCAATGGCCAAGAGGAAGGATCGGCCCCTTTCTTGGTAAGGGCCGTAATAGATGCCACCAAGGTAGAAAACCCAGCAATAAATTTCCTATAATAATTTGCGAAGCTGCGGAAACGCTGGATCGCCTTTAGCTGAGGAAACGCTGGATTGCCTTTAAAGAGTTAGGTTGTGGCCATTCGAGTACAGAATTGAGTTTCTCTAGATCCATGGAGAACCCTTGATCCGAGACGATATATCCGAAGAAGGTAGTTGAGGATTGATAGAAGACACACTTCTTCATCTTGGCGTAGAGCTTGTTGGCCCGTAAATGAGAGAGCACCATCTTGGTATGGAGAATGTGTTCCTCGAGGGTTTTGGAAAAGATAAGGATATCATCCAAGTAGATAATTATAAAAGAATTCAAGAGGTCACGAAAAACCTCGTTCATAAAGTCTTGGAAGACTGCAGGGGAATTGCACAACCGAAATGGCATCACCAGGTACTCATAGTGACCTCTGCGCGTGTTAAACGCGGTCTTCCACTCGTCTCCACCGCGGATGCAAATCAGGTTATACGCCCCCTTAGATCAAGTTTGGAGAAAATCGTCGCTCCTTGTAGCCTATCGAAGAGCTCCGGGATAAGAGGCAACGGGTAGCGATTTTTGATGGTAATCTTGTTTAGACCACGGAAATCGATGCACGGGCAAAGCGTCCCATCTTTCTTTTTTACAAAGAAGAATCCTGCTCCGGCAGGAGAGGTGGACTACCAGATGAAGCCTTTTTGAAGGTTTTCTGTGATATACTCGGACATGGCCTCTGTCTCAGGCAGGGACAATGGATATGACCTGGCTTTAGGAAAAGGGGCACCCGGAATTAAGTCAATCGGGCAGTCGAAAGAGCGATGCGGGGGAAGCTCTTCGGATTTGGCCTTACGGTAGACATCCAGGAAGTCCGAATAAACATCTGGTAAGGTGGCGCCCTGCGGGGAACTGGTCTCCAATATGGCCAGTACCGCAGCGGGCGGAGTAGAGGATTCCACCTGGGAGGATCTCCATTGTACGGGAAACTCGGCTGTCCAATCAATGATGGGATTGTGTAGTTGCAGCCATGGTAAACCCAGGATGATTTGAACCGAAGGGGAATGGATGACATCAAAAGAAATTAGCTCTAAATGTCCATCCTTCATAGAAAGCTCAATAGGAAGTGTCTCCAAAGAAATAAAGGCTGGCTGCAGGGGTCGTCCATCGATAGCCTCCAAACCGACTGGAAAGGCCTTCTTCCAGAGTGGAATATTGTGCTGGACAGCAAAAGCCTGGTTAATGAAATTCCCTCAGGAACCAGAGTCGAGGAAGGCCAGAGCGGGAGTTTGGGTGCTGGTATACTTGAGAAGAACAGGCAGTATGAGACGTTTGGGAAGCACCTGTGCGGGAGAGGGAAAAGAAGAGATGGTACCCAGAGAGATTCCCTCGTACCTCACTGGGCACTAGCGTTTTCCGGCCTCAAGGGACAACGCAGCAGGATGTGCCCAGGAGATCCACAATAGAAGCACAGGCCTTTGTTTCTCCGACATACTCTCTCCATGGAAGGAAGTAGATGACTGCCCAGTTGCATTGGTTCCGGAGCTTCCAATGCTGGTAGAACAGGAGCAGGAGACCTGGAATTAGAAGATGAAGAAACAGAAGGACGAAGATGTTGATGTTCAGCCCGCCTCTCCAGAAGTCTTTGATCCACTCTGATGCACAAAGCGATTAGGGCCTCCAGTGAGGATGGCCTTTCATGAGCCGCCAGCTTGTCCTTTAAGGATTACGAAAGTCCCTGCCAGAACGCCGCGGAGAGTGCCCCATCATTCCAATCAGTCTCAGCCGCGATAGTCCGGAACTCCAGAGCGTAACGTGCCACTGATCTTCGACCCTGCGTAATGTGGAACAAGCGGGAAGCAGCCATATCACAACGTCCCGGGGTGTCAAAGACTAAACGGAATTCACTTTTAAAGTTAGGGAAGTTGTAGGTGAGTTCAGGCTTCAGCTCCCATATAGATGAAGCCCAGGCCAGGGCGTCCCCAGTAAGAAGGGAGAAAACATAAGCTACTTTGGTACGATCCGTGGGGAAGCGAGAGGGTGACAGTTCGAATTGTATCTCGCACTGATTTAAAAAACCACGGCATCCAAGTGGGTCCCCCGCATATTTATTGATCGTAGGGATACGTAACTCCAAAGGGCCCGTTCCTTCACGGGAGACAGTGGGAGGGATAACGGAGCTGGAGATATAAAGCTGGGGAATCTGAGAGGTTAGGGTAGCAACCTGTTGGTTAAGTGCAGTAACCTGGTTGTCCTAAAAGGTAAAGTGTTTGGAGATGGTGGTTTGGGTATCTTCCACCTGAGGGGGGTCTGGGTCTGTTGAGCTCTGCATAATGTAACGCTCAGCCTGCACACAAGCCAGACAAGACCCCGGGACTAAGGTGGAAAGGGATAATACCACACACCTAACAGTAAACGGGGGCACGGCCGGAGTGTGGAAGTAGCGTAGATGGTCCTGGTAACAACAATAGAAAGAGTACCGTACTTGCCAACTCCAGCGGTGGTAGGTATAGTCCGTAAGCCAATGGTCATGGAATGGAGAGAGCAGCGTAGTTGAGTGTCCGTAAGACTGGGTCGTGTAGTGGAGAGAGCAGCGAAGTAGATTGTCCGTAAGCCGTGTCCAAGGGATATAGAAGTCTGCAAGGTAAAGAGTCCAACGCCAAGTCCAAGGGTACCAGAGAGCAGCATAAATGAAGTCCAAAGCCAAAGGTCATTATCCAGGGAGGTCAGCAGAATATCCATGGACAGGAACAGGAACTGAAAGGCAAAAGGGGCCAGGCAACAGCAGACAGAACCTAGGTAAAGAAGCTATGCAAAGCAAGGAGGTAATGTGAGGGGAGACTAAATAGGGGGTTGGGACCTATCAGAGGAAGGGGAGGAACGGAGGAGTGGTCTGAGAAAAGACCTGATAGGAGGGAAGTGTTTGGGTAGCTGCGGCCTGTCACAGCAAATGGAGGAGCGGAGGACCGGCCCGCGGAAGAGCCTGATGGGAGAGAAGGGCCTGGGGGGCGGACCTGACAGGGAAGAGGCAGGGAAGCTCGTGGAGTGTGCGCCGCGTCATCGGGGCGGAGTCAGGCGCCCGGCGCCAGTAAATGGCAGCCTGAGTCCGCGCGTGCCCGTAGGGGTGACGCGCGTGACCCAGAAGTGTGGGGGCAGTGGGAGAGGGAGCCGCAAGGAGCGAGGTACTCTGCCAGGGAGCCTGGGCGGCAGGTAAGAGAGGTAAGGAGTAGCTGGCAGAGGGTATGCCTGCAGCGCGGATCCTTACACAAAATCAGTAACTCAAGGTACAGAGATGTGTGCAGAGGTACAATTAATGGAGACCAATAAGGGTAAAATTATATCTTGGCTTTATTGAGCCTTTATCCAGGCAAAACGTACAAAAACAACAAAATAACAAACCCTCCCTTTGTAAGGGTTAACTTCATTCCCCAGACCCTATCTGCTGGACTGGAGGGATATTCCGATTAACAGCCTATCACCCCAAAGTCTCAGGAGGTACCTTAAGCAGGTGGCCCTTCATGTCAGACTCTGGCAAGTTCCTGGGTCCTCTTTGTCCAAGAAATTTAGGTCTCTGAGCATCTGTGTGCCTTGATTGCAGCACACCTTTTGTGCTCAAGACAGTGTCTGTGTGCAGGCTTCTCTGCTTTCCTGTGTCAACCCAATTGTGAACCCAGGACACCTCTCCTGTTTCTCACATCAGGATTTTTCTAAGAGACCTAATCAGCCAGGTGGAGTCTGGTTGATTGCCTGAGGGCAATTAACCAGCACACAGAGAAACTGCATCTAAATCCATCAAACAGTGGTATGTCCCTGTTACATACCTCCCCTGTTTGTGGGAAGCTCGGGCTTACCATAGCCAATGTCCATCCTTCCACTCTCACTAGATATATCCCTGCAGCTCGAATGAGAGTGGATGGAGAACAAGAACTCTCAGTCCTGCTGGGATTGGAGTCCTTTCTCCAGGTCAGTAATGTCTCCTCAAGAAGGTGTTTGCGTTTTGCGCGAGGAGGACTTTTTCAAAGTACAGTCTTTCTACTGACCGCGTGGTCATGAGATTTACCCTGCGTTGGGCGATTTGTAGGTAGACTGTATGGTGACAGTCACAGAGAGTTCATGCAAATAGCTTTCTCTCGTCATCTTTCCATGGACTCCAATTTAGCACTAAATGTCCATTCCTTGTAACCCCTGCTCAGGTCTTGCAAAGCCTTTGCCGGCTTACTTTTGTATTCTGTCTGATGTTCGGAATCTATTTCTACTATCCTAGACTCGTGCCATTTCATGGTATCATTAAAAGAGCATTCAAGAATAGATATTATAGTATTCAGCTCTTGAAGCTGTCCTTCTGCACTTCTTTTTCCACTCAATGCAGTTTCCAGTTCAGCTTCTATGGAATGGAGTTGCGATTCCACATCTCCCAGTTGACTAAGAGCAAGGCTTAAATCTGTTTCTTTTTCTCTATTTCTGATCTGCAGCTACCAGTGCTCCTCCCGGACGTTGTCCAGCTGCAGTCGGGCCCTCTCATTGTCTAGCAATTTGCTGTCATCTGCCATCTTGGCCTCATAGCGCAGTGTCAGGCTGGCCACTTGACAAACTGACACCTCTTCACTCTCTTCCTTTTTGGTGAGCTGTATCTTGAGCTCAAAAATCTGCGTCTGCAGAGCTGTAAGTTGCTGGGATGTGTGTTTAGCTGCCAGCTTTAGCTCTCCCACTTCTAGGCTTTGTTGCAAGTTCCTCATCAGCGAGAGATCCCTGTTTCACGAGTGCATCTTGCAATTCTCCTCTCAGGGTCTCCATCTCTTCCCTGTGCTTTCTCTGAGCTTGCTTCCACATATCCTTCATATTTTGGAGCTCTGCAGATATCACCAGGGTTGTCGCTGTTTGCTATTTCCCCACCTCTTCTCCTGGGCGTACGGACTTATGGGGATTGAGCAGCGGCTCTGCTTCTCCATCTCTTGCTCTAGTTTCTGGACCTTCTCATGCTCCCTCTCATATAGAGTCACATGGCCACTAAGCTTGGCCTCCAGCAATGCGCTGGTGATGCTCAGGGTAGCCTTCAGTTCCTCATGATGTTATGCAAGAACATACTTAGTTCTTAGACGTTCCTGTAGCACTTGTACTTCTTTAGCAGTCTGCAGATTTTCTTCTTGCAGAGTTCACGGCTTCTCCTCGGCATTCTGTAGGTCTATACGCAGATGTTGCAGTTGGTTCTGCAGTATGTGCTCTCCTTGTGTGCGTTGCTCCAATGCTTCAAACTTTTCATCCTCGAATAGTTTCTATATTTTTTGTAGCTTGTGCAGCTTTTCCTTCTTTTCATTGACATGGTCAGTCAAATTAGAATGTTCTGCTTTCAACCTTGTATTTTCTCTTTTTACAGTTTCTATAAATTTGAGGCCTCTTCATAGTCCTCTTTCCACTTATGCCCTTCTGAGTTGAGACTCTCGGTCTCCTGGCATCAGACCTCTATCTCTAGGTTGAGGGTGTGAAGCTCCTTCTGAGAGACTTTAAGATCCATATTAAAGGGGTCATGCACTAAGCTCCGTTAAGTCACTTTTAGAGCGCAAAGTGTTCTTAGAACGTGATGTTGCACTCAACCCGATGAATTAAGCGACGCAAACAGGCACTTTGCGCTCTAAAACTGACTTTTTTCAGGAATTTTTTCTAAGTCCAACTTTGCTCATTTGTAACCCTGTTTGCGTTAAATTCGGCCCTTAAGCGGGATGCATTAAGCAACGCAACTTTAGCGTATGCGAAAGTTGCATTGATCAGAACACGTCAGGTCAGTGTAGACGCAAAAAAAGCTGGACTTAGAAAAAAATATTGCTTTTCATTTTTGCATGCGCAAAAGCCATACAACAGGCCGGCGGGTGTCCCCGGCTGACCCCGCGGGGGGGGGCCCGAGGGAGCCCGGGGTCCTCGCGGGCCTGCGGTACCAATATTGCACCTACAAAAATAATAAACAATATTTATAATGAAATACACCCCCCTAACATATACAATACAGTAATGGGCAAAATTACTATTATCCACATATGGATAATAATGAATTTGCCCATTTTAAATACATATAAATTACAATAAATACAGTAAAAACACATTACACTTACCTTTTACAGGCATCAACAATGAAAACCGTCTTCATCCTCATCTTCATCCAGCCCATGCCCCTCTGGTGCTGCAAACCATGCACAACAATCACAATAGCCAATGTAATGTCTCCTAACCCCTTAATCACCATAGCGGTTATTAACCGCTACAGTCATTAGGGGGTTAACCCACCCTCACCCACCACTTGGGAGGCCTACATACCCTTCCCCACTAACCCCCCACCCCGTTAGGCCTAACCACCCTCATCCGCTACCCAGCTGGGAGGCCTACCCACATACCCTTGGGGCCAATACCCCCTTCCCCCACCCACAGTACCCACAATAAAAACAATACACTGCCCCACAATAAACATCATTATATTTATTAAATACATAACCCACCCCCTGTGCCCCCCCATAAATACATGATTTATTATTTTACATACAGGGTTCATACCGCAGGCCCACGTGAGTCCCCGGTGGGCCTGACGGGTCACTCACAGACCTACAGGTTACCAGCAACATGTTTCACACAGGGTCTGGAGGCCTGTTGGTGGGTCCCGCCAGGCGACATGGCCCACCAGGTGTTCTCTGCGGGCCACCGTGGGCCACAATTGGGTCCCCACGGTAGGCCCGCGGATGTCTGGGGGCTCCGGGTCAGACCCACAGGTGTCTGAGGGGCCTCGGGTGGTTCCCACGGGGGTCTGGGGACCCACGGGTGGTCCCTACGGGTCCGCAGTTCTCCCACATATGTGTGGCCACCGGTTCTTTCCCGCAGGTGTCCCCCGTGGACCCGGCAGCCTGGTACCCGTGGAAAGTCCGAGGATACCTCAGGTGGTCTCCAGAGGTCTCTCGCAGACCAAAGGAACCAATCCTGTGTGTAAAAAAAGTAAACCGGACCTATACATTAAATACATACATCCAACCACCCCCCCCACCCCCAACACATACAGTACAATAATGTGCAAAATAACTATTATCCAGATATGGATAATAGATTATTTGCCCATTATGAAACACATAAAACATTCATAAATCTAAACATGAATTTTTAATCTTAAAAACACCACATTGCATGTTACAATAAATCCAGCATTGATTGTAAATATAAACCAACAAACCAGCAGCTTCACAAATGTATATGAAATGTCACACAATTGCATGGAGTGTGTACATGATGCAATTAATCTGTGCATCATGTACAGTAACACTATGCAAAATATATGTAACAATAAAATACACTATGAACAATTTCCCCTAACCACCAATGCCATCATGAAAATCAAATAGAAACTAAGCAACATCAATACAATTACCATCAATCAATTAATCCGTTTCCTAAAACAGTTACAATACAATACAAATCAATTATACAATTCCCTATTCAATTCCTAAAGCCAAACCATTGCCAAAAGAATTCTAATTGAAAGTAACCACCATCATTCTAATCTAACTACCAGAAAGAAGCCTTTAAAAATAACATGCAACTAAATACAAATTACATTATTCACACCAATGAATGTCTAAATACAGTTGATAAATACATTAGCCATACATGAAAAGAACATAAACATTAGCAAAACAATCAATTATTATCCCTGTATGTCTTTACATATAGATAGATATACATAACATATAGGGGCAATAATAGAGCATAAAAAACAATGCATTTAGATACAAAAATCACATAGAATACACCCATTCAGTGTCCGTGCATACATACATACATGCATGTACATACATACATTCACGGGCATTAAATGGGACTGAAAAAATAAAAGACATTAATCAAAAATCCAAAAAACCTGTAAAAGTAAAAATAATAAACTTTTCTTTTGTTTACTTACCATTAGATGCACACTCACCGAAATCCAGGCAACCCAGAAGCACTGGAACCCATCCACAGGTAACCATAAAATAATAAACCCTTACAATCCATAACGGTGTCTTCTTTCTTCTATTTGTAATCCTTCCCGTCTGTCTTGGGGTCTTCTTTTCTTCTTTGGGGTCTTCTCCGTCTTCTTCCGTCTTCTTCCGCCACACCCTTCTTCTCTTCTTAGGAGGGGAGGTGTTCCCTCCTTGGCGACTGGCTTCAAAATGAGGCGATATAGGCTTTTATAGGCCTATGACGTCACATTTTGGTCAAATGTTTCCCACGGTCCTGATTGGGCCGTGAAAAACATGTGATGTGGCCGGAAAAAAAAAGATGACGTCATTTAAAGGCAATGACGCCAGCCAATCAGAATGGCTGAGTTTCAATTGCCTTTAAGATGATGTCATCAAAACAAAGATGGCCGGCGACACATGGTACGCTAGCCAATCAGAGCCTGGGAACTCCATCCAAATTCTGATTGGCTGAAGCAAAGCCTCTGTCACATGGTCTACTTGAGCCAATCAGAGTTGGGATCGAGTTCCGACTCTCTGTTTGGCTAGCGTACCATGTGTCGCCGGCCATCTTTGTTTTGATGACGTCATCTTAAAGGCAAGACGGAAGAAGACGGAGAAGAACCCAAAGAAGAAAAGAAGACCCCAAGACTGACAGGAAGGATTACAAATAGAAGAAAGAAGACACCATTATGGATTGTAAGGGTTTATTTTTTTATGGTTACCTGTGGATTGGTTCCAGTGCTTCCGGGTCACCTGGATTTCGATGAGTGGGCATCTAATGGTAAGTAAACAAAAGAAAAGTGTATTATTTTGACTTTTACAGGTTTTTTTTGTTTTTGATTCGTGTCTTTTATTTTTTCAGTCCCATTTAATGCCCATGAATGTATCTATGTATATAAATACATTCACTGACACTAAATGGGTGTATTCTATGTGATTTTTGTATGTAAATGCCTTGTTTTTTATGCTCTATTATTGCCCCTGTATGTTAAATATCTATCTATATGAATAGACATACAGGGATAATAATTGATTGTTTTGCTAATGTTTATGTTCTTTTCATGTATGGCTAATGTATTTATCAGCTTTATTTTGTCATTGGTGTGAATAATGTAATTTGTAATTAGTTAAAGGTTATTTTTAATGGCTTCTTTCTGGTAGTTAGATTAGAATGATGGTGGTTACTTTCAATTAGAATTCTTTTGGCAATAGTTTGGCTTTAGGAATTGAATAGGGAATTGTATAATTGATTTGCATTGTATTGTAATTGTTTTAGGAAATGGATTAATTGATTGATGGTAACTGTATTGATGTTGCTTAGATTCTATTTGATTTTCATGATGGCATCGGTGGTTAGGGGACATTGTTCATAGTGCATTTTATTGTTACATATATTTTGCATAGTGTTACATGATGCACAGATTAATTGCATCATGTACACACTCCATGCAATTGTGTGACATTTCATATACTGTACACTTGTGTAGCTGCTGGTTTGTTGGTTTATATTTACAATCGATGCTGGATTTATTTTAACATGCAATGTGGTGATTTTAAGATTAAAAATTCATGTTTTGATTTATGCATGTTTTATGTGTTTCATAATGGGCAAATAATCTATTATCCATATCTGGATAATAGTTATTTTGCACATTATTGTACTGTATGTATTGGGGGGGGGGGGGGGGATTGATGTATTTAACGTATAGGTCAGGTTTAATTTTACACACAGGGTTGGTTCCTTTAGTCTGCGAGAGACCTCTGGAGACCACCTGAGGTATCCTCAGGCTTCTCACGGGTACCAGGTTGCGTGGTCCGCGGGGGACACCTGCGGTGAAGAACCAGTGGCCACACATCTGTGGGGGCACTGCGGACCTGTAGGGACCACACGTGGTTCCCCAGACACCCGTGGGAACCACCCGACACCCCTCAGGCACCTGTGGCTCTGACCCAGGGCCCCCAGACATCCACGGGCCTACCGTGGGGACCCAATTGTGGCCCACGGTGACCTGCGGAGACCACCTGGTGGGCCATGGCGCCTGGCGGGACCCATCAACAGGCCTCCAGACCCTGTGTGAAATGTGTTGCTGGTAACCTGTAGGTCTGTAAGGTGACCCGTCAGGCCCACCGGGGACTCACATGGGCCTGGGGTATGAATCCTGTATGTAAAAGAATAAATCATGTATTTATGGGGGGCACAGGGGGTGAGTTATGTATTTAATAAATATAATGATGTTTATTGTGGGGCAGTGTATTATTTTTATTGTGGGTACTGTGGGTGGGGGGAGGGGGTATTGGCCCCAAGGGTATGTGGGTAGGCCTCCCGGCTGGGTAGTGGGTGAGGGTGGTTAGGCCTCACGGGGTGGGGGGTTAATGGGGGAGGGTATGTAGGCCTCCCGAGTGGTGGGTGAGGGTGGGTTAACCCGTTAATGACTGTAGCGGTTAATAACCGCTACTGTGATTAAAGGGTTAGGGGACATTACATTAGCTATTGTGATTGTTGTGCATGTTTTGCAGCATCGGAGGGGGCATGGACAGGATGAAGATGAGGATGAAGACGGCCTTCATCGTGGATGCCTGTAAAAGGTATTTTTATTAATAGTGTGCGGGAGCAGGGGGTCCCCTGAGCTGAACCGCATTGATTTCTGCCTCAGGGACCCCCTGCTTCCTGAGTTACAGGCCCCGGTTTGTGGCATCGATGCCAGTGTCGCCGCCATCTTTATAGAGCCCCCGTCACGTCTTGGATGCTATAACGATGGCGCCGACACTGGCACCGATGCCCCATACCGGGGCCTGTAACTCAGGAAGCAGGGGGTCTCTGAGGCACAAATCAATGCAGTTCAGCTCAGGGGACCCCCCGCTCCCGCACACTATTATTAAAATGTACATTAATGCAGCTTCATTATCATAGCGGATAGCCGCTACGGTAATGAATTATTATTTATTGTTATGTGTGTTTTAATACTAGTGTAGATGTGCAGGGGTTTGCCTGAGCTGAACCGCAATTGTTTCAGGTCCGAGTACCCCCTACTTCAGGAGATACAGGCCCCTTTATGGGGTGCCAGTATCCCTCTGCAGAATGTAAATAACCCAGTCACGTGACGCGGGAGCTTTAAAGTGCAGGGGATACCGGCACCCCATAACGGGGCCTATATCTCCTGAAGTAGGGGTCCTCGGACCTGAAACCAATGCAGTTCAGGTCCTGAGACCCCCTGCTCATGTACACTATTATTAAAATGTATTTATTTAGTGTACGATCGCCTGTAACAGCCTTGCATGGACATGGAAATCTCCACGCAAATGTTACAAGCGGCTTTTTTTTCTATCAGCTAGCGTACGTAAAGGTTAAGAACGCTAGCAGGGGGGAAAAAAGCAACACGTACGCTGTGGCTGTTCTGAGCTATTATGTGCAGGTACGTTAAAAAATGGGCTCAAGGACTTAGTGAATCGCGTCCCCGGCTTCACATTTTAATGAACCTGCTTTATTGGAAAATCAGAACGCAAAGCCATTGAGCTTAGTGAATAGCCCCTAAGACAGTAGACAGATTTTTGAGAGATGTCCAGCCCCTCAGCAAGACTGTGAAGTTCCTTTTTAGAGGCTTCCAGTTCTGTACGGTGATTGCTGATCTCTTGGTGGGAGGCATCCAGCTCTATGCGGAGAGTATGAACCTCGTTCTGCGATATGCCCACCTCTGTCCGGATACTGTTGAGCTCCTGGTGTGAGGCATTCAGATCTAAGCGGAGAGTATGAACCTCATTCTGAGAAACTTCCAACTCTCTATGGCAATTGCGAACCTCTTGCTGAGAGATTAATCTCTTTCAGTGCATCCTTTTATTTCTGTTTCAAGTGAGCAATCATTTTGTCAGACTTGCTTTGCTTTTCATCCATAGTGGTAATAGTAGTGTTCTCAGTATCTAGATCCGTCCTTAGATCCTCCAATGCTGTCTTGGCCGCCAAGTAAACTGCGAGCACAGTCTTCTGCAGCTCAGCATTATTTTGTCTCTCCATTTTCAATTCTTCATGGAGCAGATCACAGTTAATCCTGGCAGCTTGCAGTGCATATTCAGGGCTGGTCAAGGGATCATCACTCACTGGTTCTGGCTCTGCATCCCTGGTATGGTTGTTTGAGGGTTCCTCACTGTTAGCACTGGACAGACACTTTTTTTCGGTTACATGACTTCTGCCTTGGGCCTTCTGGATATTCTGTCATCCGCGTGACGAATCTTCAATTTTCTCTAGGCTGTAGGGCATCTCAGACCCCCTTTTCCTCCACGAGATCTGCGGATGTGTCAGTTCCTTCCACGATAAGTGAAGCACCGCTTTTCTTCTGCCTTTTTGTTTTGGACGACTCCGTCCCATCAGGGATACTGGGGTCTCCATCTTTATTTGAAACTTCTGCAGCTTTTCGATATCCGCCAGCCTTTTCTTTAAGTTGCGTTAACTGGCAGGAATATTTGGGGTCATATAGACCTGTTTGCTCGGTGCGTACCGAGCTTAGGCTTCTCCACCATTCTTGGGATGTTTTCTGGGTGTGACTCGGTTCGGGTTCCCCATAAGAGATATCTTCATCCTAATCCGTATCTCATAGGATCGTAAGGGCCACTCTTCTGTGGGGTAGGGTTCATTACAGGAAAGCCACATCTTGTCCTCCATTTTGGGTCTATCAGGTGTATTTTTCTTCCTGATCTTAGGAGGCGCTATTGCAGCTGTTTTCACAGTATTCGCTAGAACCCTAGCTGGTAGTCCTACAGGTGGACAGACTGCTTGCAGAGTTTGTAGCTCTCACAGGCGTCTCTGTAGACTTTTTCTTTTTCTTCTTTACTTTTGTAGGTTCTGAAACATCAGCAGTACTGTGCACACATTCTTTCTCATCAGTGATACTGGATGTGCCCTTGCCATGTAAAACTTCCGTATCTTCCTTGTGACCACAGCGCATTGCTTGCTGCTGCAGTTCCTTAGCACGTTGAAAAAAGTATTCCTCTGGCTGCTACCCTTTTTCTGGGGCCACAAAGAGATTATCCGAATAATGCCTGAAGGGACACTGCTCCGTGTGGCTGGGCTCTTTACACCAGGTGAGGGAAAAAAACCAGACACACGGTCTTCTCTTTAGGAGATTTATTCAGCAGCAGTGAAGCAAACCAACATTTTGACTGCCGCACAGTCTTTATCAAGGTGAGGGCTGACATATAATACAAAAACCCATAAACTGTATATATACCCCTATGCTTACTTATCTAAAGTCCTTGTAGCTGGAAAATGGCGCGAAACAGGTCCGCTTGTGACATCACGGCCACGAGAGGACCGCTCATGCGTGCCCACAAGTTCACATACATGTGAACCTGGTGCATGCCCGCGGCGCACCGCCTGACAGTCGCATGCAATGGCAAACCCGGAATTGCCTCTCCCTTGTTGGCATGGCTACCAAGACACCCGACTCAGCGCTAGTCACAACAACAAAGCACTGAATACGGGGTTGGAGCCAGCCAATGGGTAGCAAGGATTCACACCTATTTACCAACACCATAACAGTGCCACATAAAGTTCCCATAAATAGAGGGTAATAACCCATAAGAGCATAAATAACTCACACATATAGGACTAAATGTGTACAGTATATACAGTAGGGAACAGTGAAAATAAGTGGATATAATAAATAGAACCCATAAAACACAACATATAACAAAGACTCACAAACATAAACACACATAAAAAACAGAAGTGTCACAAAGATAAAGCTTATATCCAACCATCTATTATAGTAAAACTATCAGTATGCATATCAATGGTGAGAATCAAAGCCGACAGAGGTATACAGGTGCAGGTCCATCATAGTCGCTACACGATTAACGCCTGTCAAGAAAATATTTAAGGTTCAATTGTTCGTTGAGGCCACTTCCAATACCCCATGTACCCTCCAATTGCTGTTCCCTTTTGTCAGTACACTGACACTCTATGGTGTCAGTACATTCCGCAATTCGCCTGAGCGCACAACAGAATTAGATTTCTCTTCTCACTTCCAATACTAATCCATAATTGAAATATCCAATAAGCTTCCCTCCTTAAGAGAGCAGTATCTCTATCTAAGGCTCCCTTTAATGGTGGTACAATCTCGATACCCATGACTCTCATTGCCGATATGGGATGTTTATGCTCTTAATAACACTCCTGTGCGCTCTAAACCGTTGTTTCAACATTCTCGTCGTCTTACCAACATAGAGTAATCCACAAGGGGATCTGAGAAAGTACACTACATGTGTGGATCTATACATAATTCTTTGTTTAATTATAAATTGCAACACCTGAAATTCCCAGGTTTACCTTGACTCAAGAAGTGTGTACTGTAGTTTGATAATATTTTTTGTCATCAGATTTAAAAGCTAACATGGGGGGTTCTCGACATAAATCAGATAAAATATGGTCTTTCTTATGGTAGATTTCAGGAATTTATTTCCTCTATTGTAAGTAATTGGAAATATTATCCTATCATTAGAGCATCTCTTACATCCAATGAGTGGACATTCAAATGCCTCCTCAAGCATAGATGATGTATAACCTCTAGCCTCAAAACGTTCTTTCAACTCAGATATTGCAGGGCCCAACCGTTCAGGTCTATCTATAATCCTTGATACTCTCACCTTCTGTGAGTAAGGAAGTGCTTTAATCAAGGCCGGTGAGTGATAGCTATCGGCCCTACAGTAAGTACAGCATTCCTATCTGTGAGTTTCCTATATACATCTGTGTGGATAACACCATCCTCTAGACTGACCAGAACATCCAAAAAAGATATAGCTGTGGTGCTCCAATTATTGGTAAAACTTACCAGTGTGACAAATTGATTAAGACAATAAAAAATTAAATCAATTGGTCTTGTGTACCCTTCCATATAATGAAAATATCATCTATGTTCTGGTAGTAGCAGAGCATGTGAGCATGTGAGCATAATGTTAATGAGCCGTGGGGACACAAAGAAAAGATCTTTTTGTTCACTCCAGCGTACATCTGCGTTGCCCCAAAGGCGCACAGCCTGATGGGACCCCCCCAAGAACTGCTCCCCTCTGCACAGGACCAGCGTGCCAAGGGTTAACATGTGCTTGTCCTTTGTTGAATTGGCAACCCCACACACTGGAATGTTAATGAGCCATGGGGACACAAAGAAAAGATCTTTTTGTTCACTCCAGCGTACATCTGCATTGCCCCATAGGCGCACAGCCTTTGGTGCAGCCGAAGGGCAGCCAAAGGGCGTGAGCCGTTTGCTGCCCTTCGCTGATGTTAGTTGATGTTAAAGCTGCTCTATTTCTATCTGAAACTCACAAGCACTCTATCCCCTGTACCCAATTTTCCTACTCTATCTGTCCATGAAATGTCTGTTAAGTGACTGTTTGACCTCTGTTCTTTTATTGTAACCATGTATTTTTTTATAACTCTGTGCCGAGGACATACTTCAAAACGAGAGGTATCTCTCAATGTATTACTTCCTGGTAAAACATTTTTATAAATAAAAAATAAATATAAAATAATATACTGATGCATAAATGATGCCTAAATGTTTTTTCTTTCAAAAGTGCCATAAATTGGTATATGCCAGAGCCACATTACTGCCCATTGCGGTACCCTTGATCTGTAAATAATATTGCTGATCAAATTTAAAATAATTCTTAGGCCTGGGACATAGTACAGAATTTGGTGCTGCTGCTCGCTGTTGCTTGCTGCCGCTCGCTCTACCAGGAGCTTTTTGCTGTCCTGGCAGAGGAGACAGCAAGCGGCTTGGGAGGCGGGTATCACTGTGTGTGTGTGTCACTTGGTAGCTGTCAGTGTGTGTGTGTGTGTCACTTTGAAGTGGTCTGTGTGTTTGTGTGTCACTGAGGAACCTGTGTGTGTGTGTATATGTGTGTGTGTGTGTGTGTGTGTGTGTATATTATATATATAATATTATATAATATTTTAAATAGTTAAATACAGTGACAAGCAATGCATTTTTTGGCATATGCTTGTTTTTATTTCATTCATACTATATGTATTTTTGTTGATTGTTATTTTTTTTCTTGTTTGTTTTGTATGATTGTTTTTTTTTATTCTGGATAATTTTTGTTGATTGCTTTGTTTAATTATTGTTTTTTGGGGTGTTTGATAATTTTTTTTTTTTTTTGTGTTTGCTATTTAAATTTATGACTAGAATTCCGATTAATGAAAGTTTTGATTTTATGTGTTTGAATATCACTGTCTTTGGCCTTGAAAGTTCTAACTTTACTTTAGCAAAACTACAAATTTTACAGTGACCTCATTTGAAGAAGCCACTGGGAATAGCAAAATAACTTTGATTTTGAGTCAAAAATACTCGGTGATAGATGTGAGGCTAGAGTTTTTACCTTTTTAACAACACATTTTGGACCTATAGAAACATATGGTTGACGTTCTTTATCCAAAAGCAACATACCCCTGTGTTTGGAAATGATGGACTTGATTAGAATAGCCTGCTTGCTATATGTAGTAATGAATAATGGTGAAGAGAATCCTGCAGCTGTGTCGAATGTATCAGAGACTCTCTCCACCCTTGTTTTTTGTTTAACAAGATTTTGTCTGTCAGTCCAATATGCCTGGTGGAATGCTTCCTGAATATCTGTGTTGCGAAAGCCTCTTATCAAAAATGTAGATGCTAATGCTTTAGACTGATCGAAAAAGGTCTGTTCCGTAGAAAAAGGCATTTAAGCCTAAAAAATTGTCTTTAGTAATCCCTCTGATGGTAGATCTAGGGTGACTGCTATTTGCTAAAAAAAAAGTGTTTCTCAAATTAGGTTTAGGGAGTCACTGACTGCTATTTAAGCCCTGGAACAGGTGCAGCCAATTACTAAGTCCATGAAGAGATTTGCCAGGAACCAAGATGGCTACAACAGCCAAGTAAGGGCAAGTTCCAGCAAAACCCGAGACTGGAACCCTTACACTTTGGACGCATGCCAGACTTGTATACTCATCTTATTTAATCTTCAAAATGATATATTATTCAAATTGATATTTCCTTGATATTTTCTGAAGGACCATTCATGTTATTGCATTATTATATGGATTTCTTCAGCATTACTTTTTCACGTTGTTTCTAATAAACCATGGAGGTTTTTGGAGCACTGACTTTTTGGGATTCGTCTCCTATTTTTTATCCGTTAACCAATTGTTCATGATGTAGCCAGGTCCTCCGGTTTCCCCTTACCTCTGGGGGGTGCGGGATGTGCTGTTGGGGCAGCTAGTAGGTGAGCCGGTCACCGGGAACTTGTGGCACACTCGGATAGCGGGGGACACCATTTTGGAAATGTGCACGCATGCGCATTAGCGATCGGGAGTTGTGGCGACCATCATAGAGTTGCGCATGCACAGTGATTCAGGAGAGGCAGCCATTTTAGATAAGAGCATCCCTAGCGGTGGCCATTACCATGGAAGGCTCTGTGTGGGACTACAAGTCCCATGAGCCTCAGGGAGTTGGGATACCAGGTGGTCACAGCAGCCAATGGGGTTGTCAGAACTCTCTGCTCCCTGATTCTGATACATTTCACGCATGGGAGAAAACAGGCAGTTGATGACAGTTGGGGCTGGGAGAGCAAAGGTAGAGGAGGTGCGCGGGTGCAGGGGTCAGTGATCCACTGCATAGGCCAGTATTCCCCCTAGGCCCCAGTTAGTGCCCTGAGTCACCCTCAGTTTGTGTTGCTGCAGGAAACAGCCATTAGATAGGGACCTTGCCTGATTAGTGATAGTAGCATTCAGGGACACAGTACTTCACTGAGGAGTCTGTCACTTGTAGTTTGGGACCAGGCTATGCTGCGGAGTCAAGACTTGTTAGAGACATACCCCTGAGGTGGGAACCTCATCGTGAGAGACTGCGCTGGATCGGCGGATTATTTTTGAAGTGTCAGTGCACCAACATACTGGTACCTGCAGGCACTGATCCTGCCTTGGGGTTGGGTTCCTTGGGGACACTTTGAGGTTAAGTGACCAAGGAACGGTCTGTTACTTTGGACACGGTGTGGGGTATACATGGTGGTGGGAGAGGGACACTATTGCACAGTGACGTGTGGCAGGGACCACTGGTATACAGTTAAGGTCATTCATATTTTCTCTCTCTCTCTCTCTCTCTCTCTCTCTCTCTCTCTCTCTCTCTCTCTCTCTCTCTCTCTCTCTCTCGCTCTCATCCTGCCAGGCACTCCTTCTCAATCACTGAGTAGTTTTTTTCCCTCTGGAACAATTTCCTACTCAGAAATAGGATCGGATGTTCCACTCCCTCAAACTGTTGTGACAATACTGCCCCTAGCCCTATCTCTGATGCATCGGTTTGCACTACAAAAGGCCTGTTGAAGTCTGGGCTTCTAAGGACGGGATCCTCTGATAGACACCTTTTTATGTCCTCAAAGGCTCTCTGACACTCCCTAGACCATACCACTTGTGTAGGGGCACACTTTTTTGTGAGGTCCGTTAAAGGGGCTGCAAGTTCCGAGTAGTTAGGGATGAACCGCCGATAGTACCCTGCTAAACCCAGCAGAGAGCGTACCTGCGTTTTTGTTTGGGGGGGTCGGAACTTCTTTCAGGGCAACTACCTTATAGGCTAGTGGTCTTACTTTTCCACCTCCCACTGCAAACCCTAAGTATTTGGTATCTGCCTTACCTAAGGCACATTTCTTAGGGTTGGCTGTGAGCCCTGCCTCTCTTAGAGATTTGAGAACCGCTTTCAGCCTATTTAGATGGGCCCGCCAGTGTTTACTATAAATGACAATGTCATCTAGGTAGGCTGCGGCATAAGCCCTATGGGGTCTCAGCACTTTATCCATGAGTCTCTGAAATGTGGCTGGGGCTCCATGCAGTCCAAATGGCATTGTCACAAACTGGTATAAACCCATGGGAGTGGCAAAGGCTGTTTTGCATTTGGACTTTTCCTCCAAATGTATTTGTCAGTATTCTTTTGTTAAGTCCAGCGTGGATATATATTCCACGTTACCAAGGGTGTCAATTAACTCATCCACCCGTGGCATCGGATATGCGTCAATCTTGGATACTGCATTGACCATAACTAGTGAACTACACCACTCACTGCATGATTCCTCAATCACTCCTAAGTGTGACATTTCTTGTACCTCCTTCTCTACCAGGGCCCTACGACTTTCAGGAAACCTATAAGGACGGGAACGTACTTTTACCCCATGTGCTGTCTCGATCACATGTGAAATTAAATTAGTTTGCCCTGGCAAATCAGAAAAAATATCATGGAATTGTGTAATTATTTCTAACAAGTCCCCTTTTTGTTCAGAGGACAACTGTCTACCCATTGGGATTTTATCGTCACCCACGATGTTCTCCCATGGGGGCTGAGGACCCAAGTCCGTTTCCTCCTCCACCGGGTGGATGAATAGAGACCACTGCATCTTCCAGGGTTTCAGCAAGTTCACATGGTAAATTTGTTTACCCTTCCTGGACCCTGGTTGAGCGATCTCGTAATCCACATCACTCGTGCGGCAGAGTATGGGCCCTGCCATTTGGCCAGGAGTTTGCTCTCACAACTGGGTAACAACAACATCACCTGATACCCCGGGGTTGGCGGCCATACAGCAGTTCAAATGGAGAGAATCCCGTGGAGGCCTGGGGAACTTCCCGCACTGCAACAGCAGAAAAGAGAGAAGTTCACCCAGGCTCTCTTCTCTGAATCTAAAATTTTCTCAGCATCCCTTTTAGAGTTCGGTTAAATCTTTCCACCAATCCGTCAGTCTGTGTATGGTAGACCAATGTCCGAACAGACTTGACCTCTAGTAATTTTAAGCCATCCTGCATCAGTTTAGCCATATAATTTGTACCTTGGTCTGTCAACATAACCTGGGGAAGTCCAACCCGTGAGAACAGCTCCAACAACTTGTTGGCTACTTGCTTCGCCGTTGCTGTTCTCAGGGGGAATGCCTCAGGATATCTTGTTGCATTGTCAACTATTACAAGAATAAACCTGTGTCCTTTCGCAGAAGGTTCTAGAGATCCTACCAAGTCTACCCCAATCCTCTCAACGGGAACTGACACCAAGGGTAGAGGAACCAAAGGGGCTGTTTTTTGTCCCTACGGACTAATTAGCTGGCACTCTGGACATGCCACAAATAACTTTGCAATATCAGTATGCATCCCTGGCCAATAGAATTGGGATGAAATACTGTCCAATGTTTAATCCCGCCCAGGTGACCACCCCAAGGGATAGTATTGGCTAGAGTGAACACAGATTTAACAAACGCCTTGGGAACCAATACCTGTCTGGTGACCTCCACTGTTTGTGTCTGCCTATTCACCCTATACAGGATATAATTCGATAATTCAAAATGGGGGAATACTATCACTCCCTGTGCATTCAATATCTGCTCATCAATTTTTACTACTTTATCATACTGTCTAGCAAGGACTGGGTCTTCCCTTTGCCTCTGGCGAAAATCAGGGAGGTATAGGTCTCGTAAATCTCCAGGGCCCATATCCCCGTCCCTCTGGACATCCCCAGTCATCACTTGTGACTTCTGGCTACTAGAATGGTCACCTTGAGACCCAGATTTCTGCAAACAGTCCTGTTTGTCAGAGCATCTTTGCTTCCGAGTCTTTTGAACCTGGTGTCTACTGGGAAAAAGGTCTGCAGAGAAGGGGAACAGTTTTCCAGGGTTCTCCTGAGCCATAAAATAAGGCTCCTCGTGAGAGACTGGAGCCATTAGGTTCGAAAAGAAAGGCCAGTCCTGGCCGAGCACAACGGGGGCAGGGAGCCAAGGAGCGACTCCTACTTCGAGGTAGGCCTCCTGACCTTTTACCTGTAGCCGGATTTTTGCCGGCGGATACCGTTTTACATCGCTGTGTATACATTCTATACTCCATGGGGAGTCAAAAGAAAACACGTTAGGTGGTAACAGTTCCAGGAAGACCAGAGTTTTCCCAGAGCCTGAATCTACAAGGGCCTGGAGGGTTTTTCCCCCAACCTGGGCTGGAAGTAGCCAGGGCTTGTAATTTTCTGCAGTGAAGGCCGAGGCGACGGTCCCGCTGAAGGAACAATCCATCTGTGGACAGTCCACATGCCGGTGGCCTTTTTCTCCGCAGGCGGAACATGGAGAGGGTTCCCTCTCAGGAGGGTGCCACGGATAGCGCTCCGCTGGACCGGATACTGGAGACTAGGCATCTGGTGGGTCCTGTGGGCGACGTCCTCGGAAGTTCCTCTTATTTGGCGACAAGCCGACATCAGGAAGGGGATGAGAGTCTCGGCGGTGCCTGGCGTTTTGACTTCTTCCTTGTTGGAAGGACTGCTCCTTTCGTGGCACTTGGCGGTTGTGTATGGAGGGGCCGTAGTTTCCCCGTTGTTCCAGTCTCCCTCTTTGGGTATCCGTAAGTGCTGGTGAAGTTGGATCCGTCAGGTCCAGGGAACTCACCTGATCCTCGGCCCCAAGGAAGTTCTCAACGAGTCGGACCGCCAAAGCTAAGGTTTCAGCAGCATGGCGTTTTAACCATGAGCGTGTGCGGAAGGGGGTATTATCTGTAGGAATTGTTCCAAAACCACTTGCTCAAGAATTGCCTCCTTAGTGCGCTCCTCGGGTTGTATCCAGCGAGTACACAAGTCCAATAACCGCTGAGTGAGGACCCGGGGTCTTATCTTAGCGTGTACTTCAGGTTCCGGAACTGCTGCCGGTAGGTCTCTGGGGTCAGACCTAAGTGATCCAGTATGGTGGCTTTTACTTGTTGGTAATCCATTGCCTGATCTGCTGGGAGGCCCTGATATGAGGCCTGGGCTTCTCCTATGAGGAGCGGGGCCAAAGTAGTTGCCCAGCGATCTTCAGCCCAGCCCTGAGCTTCGGCAACCCTTTCAAATGTCAGTAGAAAAGCCTCTGGATCCTCGTTCGGAGCCATTTTCCTCAGGAGGGGTTTGTTCGCTAGTTCTGGACTGGCAGACCCCTGGAATTGGGTCAGCAGCTTGGCCATCTGCTCATCCTGTGCTATCTGCTGCTGGGTTAGGAGCTGGGTTTGCTGCTGCAATAGTAGTTGGGCCTGCTCCTGTATTAACAGTCCCTGCTGTTTGGTCTGCTCGCACAAAATCTCTTTTAATAATTCTTCCATTTTTCTCATTTTTGTGTGTGTGTGTGGCCCTTCAACGGCAGGGGCCTCTCAAAATCCCGGTACTACTGACACCATATGTTGCAGGGTGCATGCAACCACACACGCGGGTTCTCTTGATAAGGCTTATTTATTGAGCCTTAAAAACATACAGCACACAAAAACAAAATAGCTTCTCTTCAGCATACAAAAACAAAATAGCTTCTCTTCAGCAGACAAAAACCAAATAGCTTCTCTTCAGCATAGAAAAAAGGCAGCTTCTCTTCAGCATGCAGGACACAGACACTTCATCATACATGTACTTTGAAAACAGACCTTATAGCATTAATCTCTTCAGTAGTTCAGTCCTGTCTCCTGACCAGCTAGCCTGCATGTGTGTACAGCCTGGGGGTTTTAAAACACCTTGATTATGCAGCTGGGGTCAGACTAATTAAGCAGCCCTTCTCAACTGAAACTTAACCTCCTCACTGCTGCCCTGCAAGCCTAAACATAGGTTTGCCAGGTATATGGCTGGTAACGTTCATTCACCCTGTCACAGGGCCCTTGACCCATAGTGAAGGTTCGAGACCATCTGAAGTTTGAGGCCAGAGCTGTGACTGCATTGGGTAGAGCTGCCTATCGACTTTGCTGTACAGAGAGAATAAACCGGTTCCTGTTTCATATACCTCCTGCCTGATGTGTAATCTTTCTGAGTGGAGAGGAAACCATTCTACTTTGAGATATTACCTTCATACATGTGGAGCCTACAGCAGATGGAGGTGCTGAGTACCACTGGGTAAATGTTGGGTATGTACGCCAAAAGCCTGTTCTGCAGTACCCCCAACCATCGGCGGACACCTGAGCCTCTTGTGAACCCAGGTAGCATGCACCATACATCTGGTAACAGGGAAATCTCCCATAGGGTGGGGGAACAACTGTTATACTTAATTAGCTCTCTTGTTTCCATTTGGAGTGCTGGGAACACCTGGTGTGGTCTATTTAGGAGAGATTGTGGTCTCTCCATTGTTCCCACGTACCCACAACGTACATATATCTGTACCAAAGCTCCATGTTGGGTAGTGCTGTCTATACAACATACTTTCTATAAAACAGGCTAGGGTCATTCTGCCCTGAACCCAATAATAGTTTCAAATTAATAAGCCAAAAATATGTTTTTTTAAATATGTAACTTAAATTAACTTTTTGTGTGGTGGAATACCGAATATACAGTAGATGGGCCTATTGACACAGGATGTATGAAAATCCTGGGCAAATTATCTGCATCAGATACTGTATATTAAAGAAAAAAATCAATTGAGAAGGTAGTTCATTTACTTCCAATACAAGTGTAATTTCTCTTTGTGACCTTGAACAAGTTACAGTATTTCATACAAAAAGTATGTGTGCTAGGTAGCACTCCACCACAAAATCCATATGGAAAGTAAATTATATGGTGCACGGGAACAAGGGGCAATCTCTAAACCCCAAGCAAGTCAGTAATATATACAGGGGTCCCCAGCACACAATAAATGAATAAAGACAAAAAATAATGAGTAGCCAAGTTATTTAAACATGTCCACTGATTGCACCAGATGAGGGAATGAAGCAACAGATCCAATCCTAAAGCAGGAACTCGGTGAGTGGGTGGGGTCTCTGACATCATCCTGTGTATCCGAATAAAGCCACAGCTGCTGCTCCAGCTATCATTATGCATTTTTTGGGGGCCATGCTTTAAGTGATTAGTTAGGTGCTACTGAGCACATGATCATGCAGTATTATCAGTCTAGTGTTTCATCCCCCTTGTTCCCCTTCCTCCCCTCCTCTCACCCTGTACTGTTTTTCTCCACAAGATGTACTCTCCAGACCCTATGCCAGGGCTGATTTTGTAGCGGCTATTACATTCAATACATTGATTCTCTTGTTGACAGATTTTTTCTTTATTCCTTTATTGTTTGCTGGGGACCCCTGTATATATTACTAAGTTACAGTATTTTATCTCAAGCACAAATATACTGAATTCTTTGGGGCATTGATTCTCTATGTCAAAATAATGTGCCTGCATAGATTGACGCCAGACGTCTGTAAGTGATTTTTAACCTTTTTTGATTCATTAAACTTACAGGCTTCACTATGGGCTTTGCGCTGTCTTCATCTCTTTTTTTCTTAGCTTTTTCCTGTGACCCAACGGTTGGATCCGGTGAAGGGAGCAGCATCGCCCATTTTTCATCATATTTTTGGTCTTTTTCTTTTTGGACTGCATATTTATACACCTTTGGACTAATTGTTATAAAAAATATCAATTATTGTCATTAAATAATTTGAATATTGATTATAGTTCATCCATGGGGATTTGAGCGCTAGCTGAATTGTATGTGATTTCTTAAGGGTAATTTACCACCATTGAGATCCATTAATTTATCCAATTACCTAATAATTCTCACTGTCAGCTTTTGGTCTTTTTATTATCTGTGCTATAATAAAAAGAATATTAATATGATCAATTTGTTTGCTCTAGTTTTATAGGCTTTTATAGTTTAGCAGCTGAGACATTTGACTCATCACCTCCCTCCCAAAAAATAAAAATAAATAAAATAATAATCACTAACATTAGGAATTCTTGAGAGTAAAATGGGATCACTTACTTGTCAGAGGTAAAAATGCTTGCAATGAAATTCCTTAGCCCAAGAAATAAGGACACATTTAATAATGTGGGAAAAGCTAGAAGAGACAGTAAAGGGAATAAATTTAAGAAACACACTTTATTACATATTTACTGAGAGGTGCTCTGGCAGAAGGCATTTTCCAGTTCCGGAAAACACTTTGCAGCCCATTCACTTGAATTGGCCATGAGGGGTCTTTAAGAATAGCACTGCATAGTAAATATGTGTCTTCATCCTTATTACTAGCACTTGCACTGCATTGTGAACAAGCTGTGCTCATGCACAAACTACACCTATGACAACACCTATGAGGAATTATCATGGTGGTCCATTAACCTCTTCAATGTAAGATTGAATGTCACCATATTAATAATCAATGGGTTGTTGAACAACTGGTTAAAGGAATAACAACCTACACAGGGTAATAAACAAACAGGAAGATATAAATATACCATAGTCACCTATTCATGAAAGTGTCAGGCATTGTGTTTTGCAATTAAATAACAAAACAATCTAGTAATTACTCAATAATGTGAAGACTGTAGTTAGGGTCACATATAAGAAGAAGCTACTTCAAAAGACCTTCCATGCTAGAAAAAACTATGCATCTTGACCCTGGCTGTACTCAAAACTGTGACCATGCAGCAAGCTTAAGCCTATAGGGGAACCATGTTGAATGGTTTTGAAGCAAAAGGTGGCACTGTGTGCTCATTTGCATGTCATTTCCCAGAATCCCTTGCTGCAGTGGAAGTGCTGGGTGATAATGGTGAAAGGCGGGGTTGCAGACCTGTCTAAGACATGCAAATGAGCATAAGTAATATTTCCATATGCTATGTCACTTTTTTTACTCACCTTAACTAAGTCCCTCTCTCCCTCTCTCCCTCTCTCCCTCTCTCCCTCTCTCCCTCTCTCCCTCTCTCCCTCTCTCCCTCTCTCCCTCTCTCCCTCTCTTCCTCTCTTCCTCTCTCCCTCTCTCCAAGAAACCTCCACCATATTGCAAATAAAAAGATCACTTGTGAGCACATTCACATGTCTTAGGCAGGTCTGCAACCCTGCCTTTCACCATTATAACCCAGGTTGGAACATGTCTGTGAATGGTTTATATGGCTTTGCATCTGATTCCCATGCTGTGCTTTAAAGCTGTGTTAACAGCGAGCATTGTGCTCACAAGTGATCTTTTTATTTGCTATATATATATATTTCTCTCACTATTTTCACGAGGGTACTTTTGGTTTTTAACCAGTTTTAATTGCACTGTAGCTCATATCTTGCGCCTAATTTTTAACCCCTAAGGTAGCGCATACTTGTCATGCATTCCATGCAATTGGCTATATTATTGTTTTGTCTCCCCTTTTCTCTTTCCAGTGGAGGAAATACAAAAGACACAGTATAAAATAGGAAGTGTACGACCTGCTCATGTCTACAGTGATGTTGTTTAAGGCTTGACATGTTTTGGCCAAAAGATTGAACTACTGTAAATGACCCTAAGTTATGAGAAGAATAATATAGAAAAAAACATATAGGAATGTACATATTGAATGTGCATTGGGTCTTCTTTGTTTGTTATAAAATTGGAAAGGGAGAGAGCAACTGAGCGAATGCTCATGGGAAAGAGAAAACTTTAGCTTAGCCGGTCTATCTCTTTTCATGTATTCGTCTATACCTGTTATAAAAAAGCTTAGTTTTGCAGATTTCTTAGCTTGCTCAGTCTCTCCAGCACCTAAAAGATTTCCCACTCTAATGGCAGCAGCAATACCAATTGAATCTGGAATCTGAAAGATAGTACAGTACAATAGTGTGTTATCACAGTTCTTATTATTTTAATTACTATTTAACTCTGCATGTTTTGTATGCAGATCATACAAATAGAATTACATGTAAATATTCATGAAAAAACTGTACAGAAACACATAAATTAAAGGCAGACAAGCATTCACAAAGCACTGTTTGGCTTGCTTGTTTGGCTTGCTCCTCATCCATTTTCTGCTTTTGTAGAATAGAGTACAGTATTCTGGTGAGGTATTAGCATAGATCTATAGAGTGGCATTACTGCCTTCCCCTTTTTGTGCCAATATAGCACAATGTTTCCCATTACATTACATTCCTTTTACATTGCCTACTTTTACATCATCAAACATGTAGGGGGCAATTCACTAAGCAGTGATAACTCCTTTTAAGTACAATAAATGCCTTTTAAGACTGATACTGCCTGCTGCGCTATTCACTAAGCAGTGATAACAGTGCTTTCTCGGCCGAAAAAGGCATTTTCTCAGCCAGGGAAACAAAAACGTCAGATCAGGCAAAAAACGCAGCGTTTTTTGTCAGCGCGATTACCTAAGCAGTGATAAGTGAATCGTACTTTAAAAGCACCAGATAAAGGCTGGCACAAAAGAAATGGAGTCATGAATAAAATCCTTGTTTATGTTATTTTCAACACACAATTAATACAACAGGCCGGCGGGTGTCCCCGGGTGATCCCCGCGGTAGTCCGGGGCCCTCGGGTGATCCCCGCGGGAGTCTGGGGCCCTCGTGTGATCCCCGCGGGAGTCCCGGTTCTCCGCTGGCCTGGGGTACTAATCCTGTGCCCAAAAAAACACAACAACCATACTTTCAAATAAATACAACCCCCCTCCCCTCTGCCCCCTAACACATACAGTACAATAATGGTCAAAATTACTATTATCCAGATATGATAACAGTGTATTTGCCCATTTAAAATAAAACATTAACAAGCAGAAATAAAGAAAATAAATTTTGCACTCACCCCTGCCAGGCTACCACGATGAAGGCCA
>NC_134485.1:142927135-142937135 GCF_040206685.1 Ascaphus truei | reverse complement strand
GCTTGGATAGGTATCCATCGCACTTAGTTAAGTCATGGTGGGTAAAAAAAAGTGACAAAAACCTACACAGTAAAGCATATAGCAAATGGAAATATTACTGTGTGCTCATTTGCATGTCTTAGACAGGTCTGCGCCCCTGCCTTTCACCATTATCACCCAGCACACAGTGCTTCCACTGCAGAAAGGGATTCTGGGAAACGATATGCAAATAAGCACACAGTATACACATATATACATACAGGCGCTTACTTACTTACATTGGGCCCGCCTCTCTCCGGGCCGCTCTGTGACGTCAGCGTGCCGGAAGTTGCTGCACACATTTCCGGTGCACGCAAGAGTTAGAGAGGCCCGGCGTAATACAGTGCAGGCGGCATGCCAGCAGCTGGGGAGATGCCTGGAGGCAACAAGAGGCCCGACCAGCGCAGACCGGGTCCTTCTGCAGCTACCGGCAACCCAGTGAGGGAGAGAGGCTGCAGCTGGGGAGCAACAACCCAGGACAGGAGCAGAGCCGCATGTAGGCGCTGAAAGAGCCGCATGTAGGCTCTGAAAGAGCCGCAGGTTGCCGACCCCTGCCCTAAGTGGAGCTGCTCCTTTAAAGTTGAGACAATGTTGAAAGAGAGGAGCCCCCTCAACTTTTAATGTGCTGCAGAGAATCAATCCAGGAATATATATTGTAACGGGTTTTCTGGACTGGCCTGACCCACCCTAATCTCATATTGGCCCCTGTGGTCTAACCAGTCACCATTACAGTGTGATGTCTGGTGGTGCACCTGTTGGCACCAGGACTCCTGAGTCTCCCGCATGATGGTGTGTGGGATTTGCCAACCCAGACAGGCACCTGAGGTAGTGTGCTGAGTCCTACCTATATCCAGTGCAGCGCCTCCACCTCATCAGGATCCCTTCTGTCGCTTGGGGATGGTCCTGGTGAGGAACTCCTCCGTGGTGCCCCTCTCGGTGTAATGACTCCACACTTACACACGAGAGTATCTTTAATCAGGAACATCTTTATTGACGGTTGTGGGCTAACTGCCCCTCACAGTGATCTTCTAGCCACACATAATTATTCAGCTGCTTCCCTATGAAAGGTATATCTCTGTCTTTGATTTGGGGATTCCCTATCCCAGCAGGGATGTCTTTCCTGTGCCAGGTCCCTGGTCACAGACTCATCACTTTGCAGTGTCTAACTACACCAACTACTTTTACTCCTTGCATAACATTGCAGAACCGAACCTAACTTTTGAGCAGTGCTGTGCCTTATATCGTCAGGGGGCGGGCACATCTCTGATGTCACTAAGGGTGGACTCAGAGTATGTAGCCACTCCCATCCACAAATAGGGCACCTCACCAGGGTGTGAGAGCAAACCTCCATGATTACTACTGGCATGCCCACAACTTACCAGGCCTTACTGTCAGTAGGAGAGATGACTGTTAGCCATTTTACAGCATGGCTACATTCTCCCCCTGGTGAATCCCACCGGCCCGGGCTGGGACCTAAATTTGAAGTACCTTTCCTCAGGAAGCACTGTAAAATGGAACATACACACATTTTTATTAGAACATGCAGATTTATGAAAAACAAACCACATCGCGGCAAGCACGCCCTGTCCAGCAGCCACGAACTCACGCAATGCTACCCAGTACCTCCTAATAATAGTGCCGGGGTTCGGGTTTCTTAACCTCCCGACCCCCCATGTCCAGGACAGTCACGCTGTAACTGCGCGGCAAACCCCTCTCAGGCCGGTACACCACCTTGTAAACACTCCGGCCTATGCTCCACACCCTTATTAAGTGTTCTATTCGTTCCTCCGCCTTACTGCCAGTAATGGCACCCCCCTTATTGACTATGTATTCTTCTATGGTCTCCCTTAACCATTGGTCCCTGTTATCCTCAATCTCCTGCATGAGGGGTTCTGGGACATATGGATACTCCAAGCCATGGGAATACTTATATTTGGCTGTGATGGCCCTTTCAGCCCGGCTACACCTAGTCAAATTGGCGTTCCCCGCTCTCCCTGGTAATACCCAGGACAAGGGCTCATCTGGGTCCACAGGGTCTGATAACATCTCAGGACCCATTGGTTCAATCTCGTTCCGGCCTATCAGGAACCACCTGAATTGTAATTCTTTCTTTCTCTCGGCGGCCGTGAACTCCCCTTTAGCCCACCAGTAGTCCACCACATCATCCTTTTCTAACAGAAACCGCATGCGGTCCATCCACCCCACATATCCCTCAAATAATGGAGCCCACCAACGGGTCTCCTTAGGCCTCTCGGGCCCAGACTCTAGAGAGTCTCCCTCTTCGGTACCCCCCCAAGAGCATACCCCGGAGGTCCCCGCTGAACGGGGTCTGGACCACCTTTCATGCTTCGGCGTCTCCTCCAATTGCACATCAGCCTCTTCAGGCACCCCTTCAGGACTTCAACACGTGCCCCAATTGTCCTCCACCCCTTGAACCACCCTCAAAGGCATAACTGCCTAGTCTCTCCTCAGTCCGGTTCTCACCAACCCCCAAGGACCCCTCCGATATCCCCAAACTGGATGTGGATCCCCGGGAAAAGGTGATTGGGACAGGGGCATTAACTAGGGCGTGGGGTTGGGCATAGGGGCAATTGATTGGTAGCCACGGGGCTACGACCCGCTCTCGGCTATCGGACTGTCCTGAACCGCTGAGCGGGAGTTCCGCTGGCTGAGCCTCACCCTTCTCGATCCGCCTCTCGGCCTACCAGCTCTTTGTCTTCCGGGGTGATCGGGAACCTCTGCCCGATCGCTGAGAAGCGTGTACTCGACTTCCGCTTGCTCCGCCACCTCCGGCGGAACCGACGTTATCGCCGGATTCGGATATGCCGCCATCTTGGGATGGACCCCCATGCGGGATCTCTTCCTCCACGATGACATCCGGAAGTCCACCTGCTGCCACGTGCGCCGTCTTGGCCTGGCACGGCCCCTCCTCCGCTAGTGTCAGCACCGGAGCTTGGCAAGAACAAGGACTATTCTTACCAGTCCGCAGGGTGGGCGTGGATCGCCCGTTGCCGCTGGACCCGCCGGTCCCCGGAATGGAAGGGCTCCACCTCTCAGGCTTCCGCTCCACCGGCGACGCCCGACTCCTCCCACTGTCACTCCCGGTAAGTGGCCTTTTCAACCCATTTCCTCCACAGGACACCGCCTCCGGCCGGATCACGAGGCTGGATAGTTCCTTGGGTCCCTCATCAGAGGAATCCGCTTTTACCGGGCTCGGGGTCACCGATCGTGGCGACCGTCGTCTCGTCTCCCGGTCAGTCGCCTGACCGATCGCTCCATTCTCTTCGGACCCAGCCATATTAACCGGCTCCGATCCCCATTCTCCGGGATCTGCACCCTTGGTCCACAGTGCACCGGGGGACTCGGCGGACAGCCTAGCTGTATCCCCCAGGGGGTCAATTGCTTGAATGGGCACAAAGGTGGGCATCGGCCACAAATACTGGGTCCCGCATTGTGGACAGCGCGCCGCCGTGCCCATAGTACCGCCAGGTGTCCGACATTGAAGGCAGAGGCCCACTACAGTCTCAGTCCCTGCTACCCGAACCACTAACACTCCTCCGGGCACCGTATAGGGCTGGGTGGAGACCATCGTGGTTACTTCCTGCGGTTGTATCATTCTCTTCGTGGGAGGCACTTGCAGCAACGGCCTGTCCTGCAAGCTAGCTCCGCGCGACTGATCAGCAGGGGTTGAGTTGGCAGCCACTCCTTGGTCCAGCTCCACCCTCATCTGACATAGTTGGAACCCGCCCCCTGTAGTGGCTATTATGGGCGGGTCCCACAATGGGATAGGATGCCCTTCAATTGGGGCCGCACCTCTTTCAGTCCTGGAGGGCGCGGCCACAGCTTTCGCGCCCTTATCCCCAACAGGGTGAGGTTCTTCCTTTGGCGCCAATCCCAGACGGTTTCTTGCAGCTGCCTTGCGTGCAAAATACCCTTCCTTTCTGCCCATGACACCAGCTGCAGGGACTACTTTTGGTAGCAGCCCCGCCGGCTCACCAGCTCCTTGCTCCGCTGGATTCATACCCACGGGGCATAGTTGGAAACCACTCCCCCTGGTTGAGATTAGGGGAGGGTCCCACAGGGTAAGGGGTTGGCTCAGCACTGGGGCTGAGTGAGTCACTGTCCATGAAGGCACGGCCGCAGCCTTCGCGCCATACCCCCCATCAGGGCGGGGCTCTCCTGTTGGCACCGCTCCTGGCCAACTCCTTGCAAATTTTGCATTTGCAGAATTCTCTGCAATTGGCCCACGCTGTATCTCCTTCCTCCCAGTCTGTGCTCCATACGGTAAGTGGTCTGGAATGGGCTAGAGTACTCTGGGGCTTCCATGCAGTACTTGGGCGTCTACCTATCTTGGTTAGCCTTGCGCAGACCCTCTCCAGGATTCCTGACCACGTTAACAGGCTATCCCTTTAGGCATCCTACCAACTAGCACTACCTCAAGGTGACTAGGACAGCTATAGCCCGGCTCCAAACCCCCAACTCCTTTCAGGCCCCTAGGTCGTCCCTGCGAACTGACAAACTCCGTCAGCCCCCTGTCTACCCCTAGGTCCATCCCAACGCAGCACAAAGTGGCAGCAGACACTCTCCCTGTTTCCAAGTGACCTAGCAAAAGCCTGTCCTGTTGACAGGTCTCTCTCAGCAGCGCCTCCAAATGTAACGGGTTTTCTGGACTGGCCTGACCCACCCAATCTCATATTGGCCCCTGTGGTCTAACCAGTCCCCATTACAGTGTGATGTCTGGTGGTGCACCTGTTGGCAACAGGACTCCTGAGTCTCCCGCATGATGGTGTGTGGGGATTTGCCAACCCAGACAGGCAGCTGAGGTAGTGTGCATGAGTCCTACCTATATCCAGTGCAGCGCCTCCACCTCATCAGGATCCCTTCTGTCGCTTGGGGATGGTCCTGGTGAGGAACTCCTCCGTGGTGCCCCTCTCGGTGTAATGACTCCACACTTACACACGAGAGTATCTTTAATCAGGAACATCTTTATTGACGGTTGTGGGCTAACTGCCCCTCACAGTGATCTTCTAGCCACACATAATTATTCAGCTGCTTCCCTATGAAAGGTATATCTCTGTCTTTGATTTGGGGATTCCCTATCCCAGCAGGGATGTCTTTCCTGTGCCAGGTCCCTGGTCACAGACTCATCACTTTGCAGTGTCTAACTACACCAACTACTTTTACTCCTTGCATAACATTGCAGAACCGAACCTAACTTTTGAGCAGTGCTGTGCCTTATATCGTCAGGGGGCGGGCACATCTCTGATGTCACTAAGGGTGGACTCAGAGTATGTAGCCACTCCCATCCACACATAGGGCACCTCACCAGGGTGTGAGGGCAAACCTCCATGATTACTACTGGCATGCCCACAACTTACCAGGCCTTACTGTCAGTAGGAGAGATGACTGTTAGCCATTTTACAGCATGGCTACATATATAATCCGTTTGACCATCAAAGCGATATCAGACAATCAAGGGTTAATACTTGAAGTAAAACAGCTGAGTCTCCTGGCTCTCCATGGGGCTTTGTCAAAGACAAACGCGTTAGAGCGCTGAGGGGGGACTCTTTCTCCCTTTTTAATCTGTATTTGCCATGAATCAATAAAGGCTATTTTTTGCACAGTCCAGCCTTCACCCGTTTTTCCAAGCAGTGCCCGCTGATTACTCTCTTCATTGAGAGGATATTCTTCTGCTCTTTTAAAGTTGTCAAGAAAAAAGGTCGCATTCGCTGGTCTAGAAACGCGGCTGTTTTTGCATGAGCTGCAGGTTTGGTGCATTGTCCGTTATAATAGGAGCATGCATGTCACAGCATGTACCTGCAGGGATCGCTCGGCTCTGCATGCAGCAGGTATTGGCAGCTCTCACTTCTGCATGGTTTGGCTCTCACCGCACCGATCAATTAATGAAATCATTTTTCAGCGTCATTGCCATCTTTCATTGTCATTCTTTGTGCCGAGGGAAGATTGTTCAGGGAGAATGTAGAACAATGGTGCAGGTATCGCAAGAGTTGATTTTTTATGGGATTCATAGCGAATAGAAGCATGATATGTAAACTCGCTGTTCATAGAGAGAGAGATATGTACAGGGGGTCCATGGTTATCCGTCGGAAACCCGGATTGCGAATCCAATGTTAATCCGCGGGGGTCGAAGAATCCGTTCCGACATTGTATAATGCGTTCCGCGGAATGCATTATGACGCGACGGATAATGAAGCGACGGATAGCGAGGACTACCTGTATATCCTATTAATTCCATGCATTGTCCCCCTTGCAGAGTAAAAGCCCAGACCCGGAGCTGAGTGCCGTGCAGGAGGAGCAGCTTTTGGATCCGGAGGCTGGAGGCGAATACCTGATCCTTATGGAGATACAGTAGATATATAGATAGAGATAGATATACTGTATAGAGATAGAGATTGATATATAGAGATAGAGATTAGATATATAGAGATAGAGATTAGATATATAGAGATAGAGATTAGATATATAGCGATAAAGATAGATATAGATATATATAGATTAGATATACTGTACAGAGATAGATATAGATATATAGAGATTAGATATATAGATATAGATATATAGAGATTAGCTATATAGAGATATAGATAGATATATAGAGATTAGATAGATAGAGTTATAGATAGAGATATAGATAGATAGAGATACAGCTAGATATATAGAGATAGAAATATAGAGATAAAGATAGAGATAGATATAGAGATATATATATATATATATATATATATACACACCCACACACACATACGTATGTATATGATAAAGCAGGTTTTTATTATATCCAGATGACTTTTGATTTTATCTTATTTTTAATACATTAACAACAAGGCCAAAGTTGTGCGTGTGATGGAAAGTGTGCTTTTTAAAAGGTTAAACATTTTTTTTTTACTTGGTTATGATTTTTGCTAGAGGATGCATGATAAGATTTATGTGTGTATTTCGCGAAGTATGTATATATACACATATACATAGATACAGAGCTATATCTATCAATATATGCGTACACACACACACACCATCAGCAGCCTTGCATTTAGAACGCAAGTTCAACATTACCCGTTTAGTGCCCGAGCTATAATCCGGTCTTTAGCGAGCGGCTAGAGACGCAGTTTTTCATTCTGTCACCATGGCAGGAAATGAAAGGCAATTTGTGCCATCTTTTATTTTTTATTTCATACTTGAAATAAAATCTTCCGCCAGTGGGAGGCGGGAGCATGAAAAGACCCTGATCCCAGGGGATTAAAAATGTCTGCGCAGCACTGTGGTTCCACTGGAAGGTATGTGTACGGTGACCAGATTTTCAAAATAAAAAACCGGGACACATTAAAAAATTATTTATTAAACAAATTACATCACATGACGCACCCCGTTGCCATGACAATGAGACACTGACGTCAGGCGGTGACATGTTGCCATGACAATGTGGCATCACGTGATGCCTCGGCGCCATATTGCGTCCCCTTGTCATGTCAACTTGATGCCGCGTGACGTCACGGAGCTGCTCGTTATGGCAATGAGTATTACCTGACGTTGCGCAGCCATGTTATCGGAATTTGGAGGGGAGGATACAGCCAAAGTCAAGATAAATATATAATAAATAGATCTAAAAAAATGTTATCTCGGCACAGAGCCACTGACCCACACACCCAACCACACAGACACAGAGCCACTGACCCACAGAATCAGTGACCTACACACAGAGCCACTGACCCACACACCCACACACAGAACCACACACACTGAGCCACTGACCCACACACCCACACACACAGAGCCACTGACCCACACACACAGAGCCACTGACCCACACACACAGAGCCACTGACCCACACAGACAGAGCCACTGACCCACACACCCACACACAGAGCCACACACACACACACACATAGAGCCACTGACCCACACACAGAGCCACTGACCCACACACAGAGCCACTGACCCACACACCGAGCCACTGACCCACACACCGAGCCACTGACCCACACACCCACATATAGAGCCACTGACCCACACACGCACACACAGAGCCACGGACCCACACACAGAGCCACTGACCCACACACCGAGCCACTGACCCACACACCGAGCCACTGACCCACACACCCACATATAGAGCCACTGACCCACACACACACACACAGAGCCATTGACCTACACACACACACACAGACAGAGCCACTGACCCGCACAGAGCCACTGACCTGCACACACACACACACAGAGCCACTGACCCGCACACACACACACACAGAGCCATTGACCCGCACACACACACACACACACACACACACACACACACACACACACACAGCCACTGACCCCCACACACACACACAGAGCCACTGACCCGCACACACACAGAGCCACTGACCCGCACACACACACACAGAGCCACTGACCCGCGCACACACACAAAAGCCACTGACCCGTGCACACACACACAGAGCACTGACCCGCGCCCACGCACACAGAGCCACTGACCCGCACACACACACAGAGCCACTGACCCGCACACACACACAGAGCCACTGACCCGCACACAGAGCCACTGACCCGCACACACACACACAGAGCCACTGACCCGCACACACACACAGAGCCACTGACCCGCACACACACACAGAGCCACTGACCCGCACACACACACAGAGCCACTGACCCGCACACAGAGCCACTGACCCGCACACAGAGCCACTGACCCCCCCCACACACACACACAGAGCCACTGACCCGCACACACAGAGCCACTGACCCACACACACACACACAGAGCCACTGACACACACACACACACACACACACACAGACATACATAGCCACTGCCCCACACACACACATGCACAGCCACTGACACACACAGAGCTACTGACCCGCACACAGAGCTACTGACCCACACCGCCACTAACCCGCACACCCACACCGCCACAGACCCACACACCCACACCCACACAGCCCCTGACACCCACAGAGCCACTGACCCATACACACACCCAGAGTCACTAACCCACACACCCACATACAGAGCCACTGAACCACAAACAGAGCCAGTGACCCACACACCGTCAAAGCCACTGACCCACACACACAGAGCCACTGACCCACACAGACAGAGCCACTGACCCACACACCCACACACAGAGCCACACACACACACACATAGAGCCACTGACCCACACACAGAGCCACTGACCCACACACAGAGCCACTGACCCACACACCGAGCCACTGACCCACACACCGAGCCACTGACCCACACACCCACACACACAGAGCCACTGACCCACACACACAGAGCCACTGACCCACACACACAGAGCCACTGACCCACACAGACAGAGCCACTGACCCACACACCCACACACAGAGCCACACACACACACACATAGAGCCACTGACCCACACACAGAGCCACTGACCCACACACAGAGCCACTGACCCACACACCGAGCCACTGACCCACACACCGAGCCACTGACCCACACACCCACATATAGAGCCACTGACCCACACACGCACACACAGAGCCACGGACCCACACACAGACACACAGAACCACTGACCCACAAACAGAGCCACTGACCCACACACAGAGCCACTGACCCACACACAGAGCCACTGACCCACACACAGAGCCACTGACCTACACACACACACACAGAGCCATTGACCTACACACACACACACAGACAGAGCCACTGACCCGCACAGAGCCACTGACCTGCACACACACACACACACACACACACACACACACAGAGCCACTGACCCGCACACACACACACACAGAGCCACTGACCCGCACACACACACACACACACACACACACAGAGCCACTGACCCGCACACACACACACAGAGCCACTGACCCGCGCACACACACAAAAGCCACTGACCCGTGCACACACACACAGAGCACTGACCCGCGCCCACGCACACAGAGCCACTGACCCGCACACACACACA